>NC_091078.1:26695303-26998333 GCF_032405125.1 Capricornis sumatraensis | reverse complement strand
AAAAACAAGACTGGGAGCTGACTGTGGCTCAGATCATGAACTCCTTATTACCAAATTCAGACTCAAACTGAAGAAAGTAGGGAAAACTGCTAGACCATTCAGGTATGACCTAAATCAAATCCCTTATGATTATACAGTGGAAGTGAGAAATAGATTTAAGGGCCTAGATCTGATAGATAGAGTGCCTGATGAAGTATGGACTGAGGTTTGTGACACTGCACAGGAGACAGGGATCAAGACCAGCCCCATGGCAAAGAAATGCAAAAAAGCAAAATGGCTGTCTGGCGAGGCCTTACAAATAGCTGTGAAAAGAAGAGAAGCGAAAAGCAAAGGAGAAAAGGAAAGATACAAGCATCTGAATGCAGAGTTCCAAAGAATAGCAAGGAGAGATAAGAAAGCCTTCTTCAGCGATCAATGCAAAGAAATAGAGGAAAACAACAGAATGGGAAAGACTAGAGATCTCTTCAAGAAAATTAGAGATACCAGGGGAACATTTCATGCAAAGATGGGCTCAATAAAGGACAGAAATGGTATGGATTTAACAGAAGCAGAAGATATTACGAAGAGGTGGCAAGAATACATGGAAGAACTGTACAAAAAAGATCTTCACGACCCAGATAATCATGATGATGTGATTACTAATCTAGAGCCAGACATCCTGGAATTTGAAGTCAAGTGAGTCTTAGAAAGCATCACTACGAACAAAGCTAGTGGAGGTGATGGAATTCCAGTTGAGCTGTTTCAAATCCTGAAAGATGATGCTGAAAGTGCTGCACTCAATATGCCTTATCCTTAGGTAAGGGCTTTCGCATAGGTCTAGTCAGTCCTTTGTTCTGAGAAAGGGGCTGGCGGTGACTTAGGTTAGGACTTTTTGTGTGGTAGGTATTCCACAGTCTGGTTTGCTAGCCCAAGTTAGTTCCTTCAGATTGCCCTCGGGCATTCAGGCCTGATCCTTACTCTAAGCAATGCAGCCCACACCTCCCTGCCCAGTCCCTGCTTGCTAGTGGCAGAGGCATCTACACTGCTTCTCTGCTGGGGGAGTTACCGTTGGGCACGTAATCTGTGGGTTTTAATTATTTATTTATTTTTCCTCCCAGTTATGTTTCCCTCTGTGGTTCCAAGGCTCGCCACAGACTCGGCAGTGAGAGTGTTTCCTGGTGTTTGGAAATTTCTCTCTTTTTAAGACTCCCTTCCTGGGATGGAGCTCCATCCCTACCTATTTTGTCTCTCTTTTTGTCTTTTATATTTTTTCCTACCTCCTTTCGAAGACAATGAGCTGCTTTTCTGGATGCCTAATGTCCTCTGCAGGCATTCAGAAGTTGTTTTGTGGATTTACTCAGCGGTTAAATGTTCTTTTGATGAATTTGTTGGGGAGAAAGTGGTCTCCCCATCCTATTCCTCCACCATCTTAGGACTGCCTCCAAATTCTCAGCTTTCAAATTCTTAGTTGAGAGCTCTTTGCACAGGAGGATGTCAATGCAGCAACTGGAACCAAGCAATTCTTCATCCCCCTCTTACCTTTTCCACTTTTCTGCTAACGGGATACTCTTAGATTGAGGGCTATGAGTGCTGCTGCTTCCACAGTCTTCACTGCTATTGCCATACCTGCTTTTCCATGAGTCCTACAGGGAAACGCTCTAAACATGTGTGCTTCATAAATACCTCAGACACCAAGAAGGGTTGTGGAAGTTTGCTGAGCCTCAAATCACAAGGTTGGCATTAGAATCCCCTCCTAGCCTTCTGGTCCAGGCTTATCTGTGACCCCAGACCTGTCGTCCTGTCTCTTTTCTACACATTACCAACACCACGAGGTTTTCTGAGTACTCACATCTGAACCAAGTGAACATGGAGATTTCAAAGCCTCTGGCTGCACATTCTGGTGAGGAATATGAGGCAGGAAAATATTCATAAATTTTCAGGCAATACGGTCAAGAAAACAAATTATTTGGAGGACAATAAGAGGTGGTTGAACACAATTACAGAGCTGGATTCAAACTGTTTGCAGTTTAGAATGAAAAGTCAAGAGGCTTGCACTGTCGAGGGTACTCACAATGTTATTGGGCTTCTTCCATCAGGTGTATAATTTAATAATTATTTCAGGCCTAGAAATATATTCTGGCTTCATATTATATGATTTGTTTATGGTGCTATTGCATGTGACAGGGAGGAGGGGACAGAGGGTGGGGTAGGGCAAAGACAGTGCCAACCAGTGCTGACCCTAAAGAGATTAGTCTCAAAGCAAATATCAACTGGAGGTCCACCTGCTGAATAAACACACCTAAGTCAGAGAGGGTTGCCTGGTGCTACAAAGGACTATGGAAGAAACAGATTTATAGACATTTTCCAATAGGAGAACACCACAAATATCTATGGGAGACTAGAGGAGAATAAGAATAACATAAATGCAAGTCGATCAGGGCCCAAACTATAGGAAAAGAAACACAGGTCCTTTCAAAGGACCACAGCGTCAAGGGTTGGAACAAAGAAGGTTTTGCCTCCTAGTAACCAGAACATTCTGTTAACCAGATGGGGCCATGCTCTAACATTTGTCTATTTGCAGACCCTGATCTCTGAGTCTCCTTCTAGCCAGCAAATTCCCCAGCTATGATTACTTCCAATATATGAGCTCATTTCTGTGCACTTACTCCCAATGGTCGACATTGATTTGCAGCGTTAATGAAGTAAGTTCCCAACTATCCTTGTTCATGAGCTATTACCTCAGTATTGATTGTAGTCTTAATTGACAATTACTTGAATGGGCTGGGCTATGCTAAGCTTTTATTAATTTTCCATTGTGATGCTCATTACTAAATTTCACTGCAATTGTATGACAATATAAACTCCCCACTGTGGCTAACTGAACTGGAAAATTCTACTGGCCATTTCTCAAGCTTGTTTATCCTAGAAAACAAAGATTTTGGTACTGTTAAATTTGATGACAGGATTCTAGACCTCAGTTCTCTGGGAAGAGAACTGTGACTTTGGCCGTGAAAATAAATGTTTGTTGAATTATTTTCCTTCACTTTTATTTCACAGGACACATGGTATCCAGAGACTTGATTCTTCCCTTCATTTCCTAGAAAAACAGTGAGATCCATGCTACTGTAAAATTATATTCATTCTTTCATCTTCCTTTCTTTTTTAAAATTAAGGGTGAGAAAGAGACATCGAGGTAGAAGAGATTATGTGGTTTCAGGAAATTTTCATTTTCTTCAGCTTGGCCTTGTAAATAGATCATGCCCCTTTCTCAAACATACAAAATCTCTGATTCCAAATTTTCTTAAAATAATGAGCAAAATGTACTAGACCTATCAAAACCCTGTTGGAAATGAAAGTTGGAGCTTTGTTACCAAGGAGCTGTTAGACGTTTTTATCATAAATGAGTGCTGAATTTTGTCAAAACCTTTTTTTGTATCTACTGAGATGATCATATGGTTTTTATTCTTCAATTTGTTGACGTGGTGTAGCACACTGAATGATTTGTGGATACAGAAAAACCCTTGCATCCTCTAAGATAAATACCACTTGATCATGGTATATACTCCTTTAAACGTACTGCTGGATTCAGTTTGCTAGTATTTTGTTGAGGATTTTTGCATCTACAAATAATAAATGCTGGAGAGGATGTGGAAAAAGGGAGCCTTCCTACACAGCTAGTGGAAATGTAAATTGGTACAGCCACTATGGAGAACAGAATGGAGAGTCCTCAAAAAACAAAACAAAAAAAACAGTTGACATTTGATCCAGTAACCCCATCCCTGGGCATATATCCAGAGAAAAACATGGTTCTCAAGGAAACATGCACCCCAAGGTTCACTGCAGCGTTGTTCTCAATAGCCAAGATGTGGAAGCAGTCTAAATGGCCATTGACAGAGGAATGCCTAAAGAAGATGCAGTATATGTATATAACAGTGAAGTAATGCCGTCTGCAGTAACATGGATGGATCTGGAGTTTATCACACCAAGCGAAGTAAGTCAGAGAAAGACAAATACATCACTTATTTGTAGAATCTAAAAAAAATGATACAAATGAACTTATTTACAAAACAGAAGCAGAATCATAGACTTGGAAAATGAACCTATCGTTACTAGTGACGAAGGGTTGGGAAGGGACAGTTTAGGATTGACCTATAGTTGTTGTTCAGTTGCTAAGTCATGTCTGACTCCTTGTGACCCCAGGGACTCAGCACACCAGGCTCCTCTGTGTTCCACTTTCTCCCGGAGTTTGCTCAGATTCATGTCTGATGAGTCAGTGATGCTATCTAACCATCTCATCCTCTGCTGCACCCTTCCCCTTTTTGCCTTCCTTTTTCCCCAGGATCAGGGTCTTTTCCAATGAATTGATTCTGCATCAAGTGGCCAAAATATTGGAACTTCAGCTTCAGGAACAGTCCTTCCAATGAATATTCAGATTGATTTCCTTTAGAAGTGACCAGTTTGATCTCCCTGCAGTTCAAGGGACTCTCAAGAGTCTTCTCTAGCACCACAATTTGAAAGGATCAATTCTTCTGCACTCTTCCTTATGGTCCAACTCTCACATCCATACATGACTACTGGAAAAACCATGATACGTACATACTGCTATATTTAAAACAGATAACCAACAAGGATCTACTGTATTGCACAGGGAAATCTGCTCAACACTCTGTAATGACTTAAATGGGAAAAGAATTTGAAAGAGAATAGATACATATATTGGGGGATTCCTGGCGGCTCAGATGGTAAAGCATCTGCCTGCAGTGCAGGAGACCTGGGTTCGATCTCTGAGTTGGGAAGATTCCCTGGAGAAGGAAATGGCAACCCACTGCAGTACTCTTGCCTGGAAAATTCCATGGACTGAGGAGCCTGGTAGGCTACAGTCCATGGGGTCACAAAGAGTCAGACACGACTGAGCGACTTCACTTCAGATACATATATATGTATAACTGAATCACTTTGCTGGACACCTGAAACACTGTTAACCAACTATACCCCAATATAAAATAAAATTTTTTAAATAAATAAAATGAAATGGAATTAGTGGAATTTAAGTGAATGAGATTACCCTCAATAATGTGAGTGGGCCTTATCCAATCCACTGGCAGTTCTTAAGAGCAAAAACTGAGCTTTCTTGGAGAAGAAGAAAAATTCTGTCTTAAGACCACAGCAGTATTTCCTGCCTGAGTTTCAAGGTTGCCAAACTGGTCTATGGATTTCAGACTTGCCAATCCTCAGTGTGAGCCAATTTCTAAAAATAAGTCTCTCTCTATACACACACATAAAATATAGATGGTACATTTTATGTTTATTATGCATACATGTGTGCTAAGTTGCTTCAGCTGTGTCTGACTCTTTGCAACCCTATGGACTGTAGCCCATCAGGCTTTTTTCTTCTGTTCATAGGATTCTCCAGGCAAAAAATGCTGGAGTGGGCTGCCATGCCCTCCTCCAGGAGGTCACACACAATATATATATATATAATATTGGTTCTGTTTCTCTGGAGAACCCTGACTGATACAGCTCTCCAGGTGAGATGGTATATTCACTTCAGTTCAGTCACTCAGTCGTGTCCGACTCTGCGACTCCATGAATTGCAGCACGCCAGGCCTACATGTCCATCACCAACTCCTGGAGTTCACTCAGACTCACGTCCATCGAGTCAGTGATGCCATCCAGCCATCTCATCCTCTGTCGTCCCCTTCTCCTCCTGCCCCCAATCCCTCCCAGCATCAGAGTCTTTTCCAATGAGTCAACTCATCGCATGAGGTGGCCAAAGTACTGGAGTTTCAGCTTTAGCATCATTCCTTCCAAAGAAATCCCAGGGCTGATCTCCTTCAGAATGGACTGCTTGGATCTCCTGGCAGTCCAAGGGACTCTCAAGTGTCTTCTCCAACACCACAGTTCAAAAGCATCAATTCTTCGGCACTCAGCCCTCTTCACAGTCTGACTCTCACATCCATACATGACCACAGGAAAAACCATAGCCTTGACTAGACGGACCTTAGTAGGCAAAGTAATGTCTCTGCTTTTGAATATGCTATCTAGGTTGGTCATAACTTTTCTTCCAAGGAGTAAGCGTCTTTTAATTTCATGGCTGCAATCACCATCTGCAGTGATTTTGGAGCCACCCAAAATAAAGTCTGACACTGTTTCCACTGTTTCCCATCTATTTGCCATGAAGTGATGGGACCAGATGCCATGATCTTCGTTTTCTGAATGTTGAGGTTTAAGCCAACTTTTTCACTCTCCTCTTTCACTTTCAGCAAGAGGCTTTTTATTTCCTCTTCACTTTCGGCCATAAGGGTGGTGTCATCTGCATATCTGAGGTTATTGATATTTCTCCCGGCAATCTTCATTCCAGCTTGTGTTTCTTCCAGTCCAGCATTTCTCATGATGTACTCTGCATAGAAGTTAAATAAGCAGGGTGACAATATACAGCCTTGATGTACTCCTTTTCCTATTTGGAACCAGTCTGTTGTTCCATGTCCAGTTCTCACTGTTGCTTCCTGACCTGCATACAGATTTCTCAAGAGGCAGGTTAGGTGGTCTGGTATTTCCATCTCTTTCAGAAATTTCCACAGTTTATTGTGATCCACACAGTGAAAGGCTTTGGCATAGTCAGTAAAACAGAAATAGATGTTTTTCTGGAACTCTCTTGCTTTTTCCATGATCCAGGGGATGTTGGCAATTTGATCTCTGGTTCCTCTGCCTTTTCTAAAACCAGCTTGAACATCAGGAAGTTCATGGTTCACGTATTGTTGAAGCTTGGCTTGGAGAATTTTTTTTTATTCATTTAATTTTAAAATCTTTAATTCTTACATGTGTTCCCAAACATGAACCCCCCTCCCACCTCCCTCCCCATAACATCTCTGTGGGTCATCCCCATGCACCAGCCCCAAGCATGCTGTATCCTGCGTCAGACATAGACTGGCGATTCAATTCTTACATGACAGTATACATGATAGAATGCCATTCTCCCAAATCATCCCACCCTCTCCCTCTCCCTCTGAGTCCAAAAGTCCGTTATACACCACTGTGTCTTTTTTCCTGTCTTGCATACAGGGTCGTCATTGCCATCTTTCTAAATTCCATATATATGTGTTAGTATACTGTATTGGTGTTTTTCTTTTTGGCTTACTTCACTCTGTATAATCGGCTCCAGTTTCATCCATCTCATCAGAACTGATTCAAATGAATTCTTTTTAACGGCTGAGTAATACTCCATTGTGTATATGTACCACAGCTTTCTTATCCATTCATCTGCTGATGGACATCTAGGTTGTTTCCATGTCCTGGCTATTATAAACAGTGCTGCGATGAACATTGGGGTGCATGTGTCTCTTTCAATTCTGGTTTCCTCGGTGTGTATGCCCAGCAGTGGGATTGCTGGGTCATAAGGTAGTTCTATTTGCAATTTTTTAAGGAATCTCCACACTGTTCTCCATAGTGGCTGTACTAGTTTGCATTCCCACCAACAGTGTAGGAGGGTTCCCTTTTCTCCACACCCTCTCCAGCATTTATTGCTTGCAGATTTTTGGATCGCAGCCATTCTGACTGGTGTGAAGTGGTACCTCATTGTGGTTTTGATTTGCATTTCTCTGATAATGAGTGATGTTGAGCATCAAATGGGCCAAAGAACTAAATAGACATTTCTCCAAAGAAGACATATGGATGGCTAACAAACACATGATAAGATGGCTTGGAGAATTTTGAGCATTACTTTACTAGCATGTGAGATGAGTGCAACTGTGCAGTAGTTTGAGCATTCTTTGACATTGCCTTTCTTTGGAATTGGAATGAAAACTGACCTTTTCCAGTCCTGTGGCCACTGCTGAGTTTTCCAAATTTGCTGGCATATTGAGTGCAGCACTTTCACAGCATCATCTTTCAGGATTTCAAACAGCTCAACTGGAATTCCATCACCTCCACTAGCTTTATTCATAGCGATGCTTTCCAAGGCCCACTTGACTTCACATTCCAGGATGTCTGGCTCTAGATGAGTGATCACACCATTATGATTATCTGGGTCGTGAAGATCTTTTTTGTACAGTTTTTCTGTGTGTTCTTGCCACCTCTTCTAAATATCTTCTGCTTCTGTTAGGTCCATACCATTTCTGTCTTTTATCGAGCCCATCTTTGCATGAAATGTTCCCTTGGTATCTCTAATTTTCTTGAAGAGATCTCTAGTCTTTCCCATTCTGTTGTTTTCCTCTATTTCTTTGCATTGATCGCTGAAGAAGGCTTTCTTATCTCTCCTTGCTATTCTTTGGAACTCTGCATTCAGATGCTTGTATCTTTCCTTTTCTCCTTTGCTTTTCGCTTCTCTTCTTTTCACAGCTATTTGTAAGGCCTCCCCAGACAGCCATTTTGCTTTTTTGCATTTCTTTTCCATGGGGCTGGTCTTGATCCCTGTCTCCTGTACAATGTCATGAACCTCATTCCATTGTTCATCAGGCACTCTATCTATCCAACAAAGAAGATGACCTGATGTTTCTGCTACTTACTATGGTAGGAATAGAGATAGAATATAGAGCACTGGTTATCTCAGTGGGTATAATCAGCTCGCAACATTTTTTCCTTAGGTTTTGTTCATTTGTATTGAATTAGCTGACAACATTGAAAAATAAGGATATACCACATGAAGGATGGATTTCTTACTCTCTTAAATAACTGGAGATCTAGCGACCTGAGGCCCATGAACTAAATCCTCAAACTGGGTTACTTGTTACTCTGGGGTACACAAAGGTTTTCCAAGGAATATCAATTTCCAGACACTCAGCTTTCATATGCTCTCATTTCTAAAGGCGATCTGCTTGGGAACCTGTTTGTCTTGAGTCTCACAGTTCAGTTCAGTTCAGTTCAGTCACCCAGTCATGTCCGACTCTTTGTGACTCCATGAACCAGAGCACACCAGGCCTCCCTGTCCATCACCAACTCCCGGAGTTCACCCAAACTCCTGTCCATCGAGTTGGTGATGCCATCCAACCATCTCATCCTCTGTCATTCCCTTCTCCTCCCGCCCCCAATCCCTCTCAGCATCAGGGTCTTTTCCAATGAGTCAGCCCGTCACATCAGGTAGCCAAAGTATTGGAGTTTCAGCTTTAGCATCAGTCCTTCCAATGAACACCCAGGACTGATCTCCTTTAGGATGGACTGGTTGGATCTCCGTGCAATCCAAGGGACTCTCAAGAGTCTTCTCCAACACCACAGTTCAAAAGCATCAATTCTTCAAAGCTCAGCTTTCTTTACAGTTCAACTCTCACATCTATACATGACCACTGGAAAAACCATAGCCTTGACTAGATGGACCTTTGTTGACAAAGTAATGTCTTTGCTTTTTAATATGCTATCTAGGTTGGTCATAACTTTCCTTCCAAGGAGTAGGCATCTTCTAATTTCATGGCTGCAATCACCATCTGCAGTGATTTTAGAGCCCCCCAAAATAAAGTCTGACACTCTTTCCACTGTTTCCCCATCTATTTGCCACGAAGTGATGGGCCCAGATGCCATGATCTTAGTTTTCTGAATATTGAGCTTGAAGCCAACCTTTTCATTTGTCCTCTTTTTCTTAGCTCCCCTTTATAATCACCTTTTTCCCAGTTGGCAAAATATGGTAGATGCTGAGAGATGCTTATTGACTTCCCCTTCGACAAAGGCCTAGATGCCTATGGAGGGTTGAATGGTGACCTCCCAAAGATACATCCATCTGGAACCTCAGAATTTTACCTTACATGGAATCAAGGTCTTTATAGATATCATTAAGGTAAGGAGCTTGAGACAAGATCATCCTTCATTATGGCAAGCCCTAAATCCAATGAGGAGTGTTTTTAGTAGAAAACCACAGAGACACAGAGCAGAAGGCCATGTGAAGACAGGGGCAGAGGTCTGAGTGATGCCTTTGTGAGCCATGGAAGCCCAGGAGTGTGGGGAGTCAGCAGAATCTGGGGGGGAAGCATGGAACTGCCTCCTTCAGAGCCCCTAGAAGGAACCACCCATCAATACCTTGATTTTGGACTTCAGGCTTCCAGAACTATGAGACAATAAATTTGTTACTTTTAAGCCACCAAGTTTGTGGCAACTGGTTATGGTAACCTTAGTGAATAAATACACTGGCCCTCTTGCAGAGGTCCTCAGGGTTGGCCTCATCTGCAGAGGCCCACCCTGCCTGAGGTCATACCTTCCCAGGACAGCCCCACATCTGGGGACCAAGTGTTTGGGGCCATAGAGCCATGCCATCTCAACTCGTCACCAACACAACTTTGGTGGTGGTCTAGTCACTAAGTTGTCTCCGACTCTTTTGCGACCCCATGGACTGTAGCCCTCCAGGCTCCTCTGTCCACAGGATTTCCCAAGCAAGAGTTACTCGAGTGGAATGCCATTTCCTTCTCCAAGGTATCTTCCTGATCCAGGGATCAAACTTGGATTTCTTGCATTGCAGGCAGATTCTTTACCGATTGAGCCACCAGGGAGCCACCCCAAACTATAATGGGCAATAATCTCTTCAGAGCTGCCTCCTGGGTTGGCCAAGGCCTCCTCAAGTTTTTCCCAGTTCAAGTTTGTTTCCTCTCCTCCTCTTCACAGTTGTTGATCCCTAATAAACATCTTGCCCCCACATTCTGAGTATCTGCATCCTGAGAACCCAACCTGCCAAACAAATTAAATGCATACTCTTTACCCATCTCAGATCCTATTATTGTGCCTTACTTCAGGGTGTTACAACTTTCTGGGTGACAATAAGACAATTCAAAATATTGATCTTGATGTTGTTGCAACAAAAAGGTTCCTATTCCCATTTAACTTGTTTTTATAAACCAGGTATCTCAGACTTTATAAACACCAAACATAGAAACAGATTGGGTGCCAAACCCTATTTCATTCCAGCATTAAGTAATATATGAACTAATTGGAAAAACTAAAACCTCATCTGTCTCACATAAGTGAAAGTTGCTCAGTTGACTCTGTGACCCCATGGACTGTAGTCTGCTAGGCTCCTCTGTCCATGAAATTCTCCAGGCAAGAATACTGAAGTGGGTAGCCTTTCCCTTCTCCAGAGGATCTTCCCAACACAGGGATCCAACCCAGGTCTCCCACATTGAAGGTGGATTCTTTACTGTCTGAGCCACCAGGGAAGCCTATCTCATATAGGTAAGTACATAAAATAAAATTTTATGTTTAATAATTATTCATAACAAATTAACAAGTATATTTAGATTGTTTTAATCAATGTTTCCAGAAGAAGAAATTTAACACATATGGTCTTATGGTTACAGGAAATAAAACTTTCAATTTCTATTTTAATTTATGTTGCAGAGAAGTCTGAAAGTATGATAAATAAAATACTTTAAATCAAGATTATATTCAAATAAAATTTTGTGGGAGAAGAGAAATTAAGAAATAAATTCCAGAAGAAAAAGGAAGTAACGTTTGCCAAATAAAAACTTGTTTGTGTATCTTTTCATGGTTGATGGTCGTTATCAGATTGTAGTGGGGTTTAAATTCTACTGGAGTGATGTAAATCTTTTATTTTAAAATGCACCATTTACATCACTTTGCTATAATAACTATTAATCTTACTATTAAAAACTTTAGATGTTAACCTAAAATCTGATAGAGGGTACATGATTTTCCAAAGAAATTTTAGGAGGTTCGTGAGTGAAAAGTTTGACTATCTGCAATTTGCATTGCCTGCTGGCACCTGTAGGCATTTCAGTATGACTCCTGCTTTAGCTAAACAACTGAATCTCTCTCTGCTAAAGCCTATGTTAATCCCCAAGTGCAGTTTGTGGGAGTATTATCTCCCCCAGATCTCTGAGGATTCAGCATACTTGCTGGGGAAGAAGGGGCTGTATTTCTGATTTCCACAAAAGTTCTTTAAAGGCAAGGGCAACAGAAGGATGCTCCAATGGGGAAAAAAGAGACCGATTTACAAATTCTCCCAAAGGAATATAAAAGAAGCTCTCCTTTGGCACCCATCTTCCATCTTCTCCCTTTTCTGCATAGATTCCATTACAAGCAGGTGGAGGAGAATGAGATATCTGAGCAAAAGGCATTAATTTCTGCACCATTGCTGTGCCTTCCACAATACTAACTGTAACTATGATTGCTCCTTATTACATGCTTATTATGGTCCAATGGGAAAATGAATTACCTTAACAGTTGACATCAGAATTCTTTGTAAGAAGGGAATTGTGTTTTGAGGATCTCTTGATAAGCCCCCTTAGATACTGTTTCTAAAAATCATCTAGAAGATGCATAAGACAAGCAAGAAAATTTTAGTGGAAAAGTATGACAAATAATAACAACCAACACCTTTATAAATACTATGTGCCAGGCACTGTTTTAAGTACTTTATACATAGAAGCTCTTAAAATCCTCATAAACACTCCATTATCTTTGTTTTAAAGATAGGGAGCTGAGAAACAGAGAGAATGAACAATTTGTCTCAGTCCCAGAGTCTGTGCTTTTATCTACTATGCTTTTAACCACTGTGCTATGCTATATCAGGACATTTTATAAAATGATAGTAATTAAACCAATATGGTGCTATTTCATCATAGAGTAAGGAAATAGAATAGAAATCCAAAACAGAACCATGTATGGAAAATTAACATATGATAATTAGACATTTCAAATCAGTAGCAAAAATGAAAATAAATTCCTGCTTCACACCTAAAGCAAATTATATTCCAGATGGATAAACTGTATCAAATATAAGTATAGAAATGCAAATATATCAAAAATTTTAAATTCTAGGAGAAAATACCAGAATATTTTTATAACACTGGCATTTCCTTCTACATATATGAAGTCCAGTATCTATATTTAAAAGAGTTTCACATTTAGCTACATAAATAGTAACATATATGGAAAAAATACACTAATATCCAAGTTGGCAGAACAACAATACTCTGAGAGAATTATTACATATATATAATAAACAAAGACAACATAATATATAAAGAGTTTCTACAAATCAACAAGAAAAAAAGACCCAAACTACTCACTGGAATAAGAAAGAAATACAAACATGAATTATAGAAAAATAGATGTAAATAGTCAATTAATATAAACCATTGTTATATATAAATAGGTTCACTATTGCAAAAGTTAAAGATCTGCAAAACAAAAAATATGGGATATCATTTTTAAAGAAAAAAATAAATTTTAAAGTATTTGAAAATATGGCAGATGGAAAACTAAAATCCTGTTGGCATATTGGTGGGAGAGTAATTGGCAAGCCTTTCAGAGAGAATGTTGGTAGTAGGGTTTCCCTGGTGGCTCAGTGTTAAAGCATCCGCCTGCACTGCAGGAGATGCAGGAGACTTGGGTTTGATCCCTGGGTCAGGAAGATCCCCTGGAGAAGAGAATGGCAACTCACTCCAGTATTCTTGCCTGGAGAACTCCATGGACAGAGGAGCCTCGTGGGCCACAGTCGTGGGGTTGCAGAGTCAGACACGACTGAAGTGACTGAGCACAAGCCCAGCTGCTCTCTGCACCACATCTGCCCCAACCCATAAATGTCAAAACAGAGTCAAATCCATAGAAAGTGGTCAGTAAACTCTTCTGGGAAGCTGATTACCTTAGTGATTAAAACTGTCATGTGTTCTATCAAATATAACAAGTGATACTCTGTGTTTTCATTCATCTAAGAATAACCCCTCTTAATTTGCTTTTAAGCCAGCTAGTAACTATTTTCAGTTTAGAACTAGTCAAAGAATCAATCTTGACCCGGTTGCTAGGAAACTCTCTTTGGTGAAGAAGTTAAGAATCAATTTCCCTATGCGTTAAAGAACATATTTAAGTAAATAACTTCCTCAAAAATATCGATTCATTCCAAAAGCATTTAAATAATATGGAAAATAAGAGTTTTTTATGTGAAAGCTTCATCTTGACAGTGAAATAGATGCACACTTAAGAAAAACATATTTACCCATATTATCTACATCTTGTTCAGAGAGAAATAGACTTTAATGCAGTAATGGGATTATTTATATAATGAAACTCTCATGGGTTCTTGCATAAATAATGATTCCTGAACTGCATGAGTTTTTATGTGAAATCTGCCTTTGTGAACTTTCATAAGAATTTGGTTTTGTGATTACATCAAAGGCTGAATTTATATTAGCAAATGTAGCTTTGTGAAGACATGAAGACATTTTCTAATAGAAACATCATAATTAGAAGCACATTTTCTCATAAGATTTGTTTTGAAAATGCCTGTGTCTCTTCATGGTCTAAATGTCTCTCCGAGGATCCTCTTGGTCAGCAACTGGCTTCACAAGCATTCTCGGACATCGGCTAGCCCTGCTCCAGGCAGGGGTGCCAGCCAGCCCGTGAAATGTTTCTGTAAGAACTTTGGCTGCCTTGACTGCCTAAAGCAAATGTTTGTTTGCTGCAGTACGTGAATCAAATGCTTTTGTGTGAAAACACTTGCTAGAGAAACAAATGCTTGTTTTGGTAATCAACATTTGGACTGTTGGAACATTACCACTTAAGATATTGGTTTGAGAAATATACATTTAATTTGGAAAGCACCAGTTAGGATCCAGCATGTGACACAAATCTAGGCTGTAAGGAAATGAGGTTGAAATTGGACCCAAATTTTTCATTTTCCTTTGTCAGATCTGACTAGGAAAATGGTGCCTTGTTTTACATGTTGCTATATAATGTTACTGAGCAACAGCATAAAAGGAAAAAGTGATTTACTTCCTTCTAGAAGTATATGACATAAATTATCAAAGATAGCAGCAAGAATGTATTTATCTAGTATTAATATTTAAATGCCACTTTTCTATTAAATGTACCACATGCTCCATATTAATCTTTTAGCTCAGACTTAGTACAAATTGATGTGTCCTAAACGGAAGATTTCTCTTTACAGTTCACTTTTGATTATCCAGGCTAACTGGCAGAAGGAAAGGTACAGATACTCCAAAACAGCAGGTGATATAGAAATAAGCTTTGGCTTCAGACAGCATTAAATTTTTTAGCAGCAGAAAGAAACTAATTACATTTTAAAGGAGAGAGGTGTTCAGAAAGGAGGTTGGATGGCAAGAGGGTCATTTACACATTAAATATTATATTTGGTCATAGATAATCCAAAAATAGAAAATCAAACTATATTAAGGCCAAGGCTGCATACTAAACCAACATTTTTTAAATTAAAACATCTATCTTTTTAAAGAAGATACATCTTAAAGAATAGTTTTAGTCCTGTGAAAACCAGGAGTATGTAGATGCATTTGATTTTTCTCCATTATGTTTTTCTTCTTCATGAAAATAAACTGTGAGATCTAGATTCATCAGAAAATTTATGAGTCAATACCTATAATCAAATCAGCATGTACTTATCAAGGGCTTCACTGATGGCTCAGTGGTAAAGAATCCGTCTGCAATGCAGGAGGAATGGGTCTGAGCCCTGAGTCAGGAAGACCCCTTGGAAAAGGCAATGGCATCCCACTCCAGCATTCTTGCCTGGAAAATCCAATAGACAGAGGAGTCTGGTGGGCTATACTCCATGGGGTCACAAAGAGTCAGACATAACATACTGACTGAGCATGCACACATACATGTACTTCAAAATAAAATTATAGCTCCAGTTCTTTGCTGCTGGCCTTAGTCTTACTTAATCATTAGCTGGAAAAAAAATTTTTTTTTTTAAGTAGAAAAAGAAGTTAGTATCCATTCAGAGTAACCCAATAGAATATTTGTCTGGACATTGAGAAATATGACTGTATCCTGAATCCACCCATTGCAGTTTCCATTTGTAAATTTCCTTCAGTTGAGAAGAGTTGAGAAAGATAAGTGATATAATTCATGTGAATTTGAAGTACTTTGAGCTTCTCGGAACTTAATAATTCAAAGTATTACAGTAAATTCCCATTTATTCTGAATCCAAACTACCAGAAAGCTGAAATAATGAGAACTTTTTGTGCAACATATGAAATGGTAATACCCCTGGAGCATTAAAAGATTCTAAATTCTTTTGAATCATAGAAAAATTAAATTTTGTTCAGTATAATTCTGTGGTAAGAATGTTTGAGAGAGTTCTAATTCTTTGAAGATAATAATTAATCCACATGTAGACTATGGTAATTCTTTTTAATTTTTATATAAAAATAGTATATTGGCAGTTCCAGGAAACTAGCTTTGTGTTTCTAGCCTAATCATATCCTAAAATGTACAGCACATGATAAATGTTATAAAGTTTGATAACAGATCACATGTGTCCTCCTTTATTAGCTATAACTCATTCACATGGTTTCAAGTAAGAGAAACTCACTCAATCTGGCTACAGGAAAGGCATGATTTATTATTGTGATACTGGTCTCTTTCATAGAATCCAAGCCAATGCTCAGACATAAACTGGAACCAAGCTAGAGGTCTGTGGGAAATCTAAGAATTTACATTTTCACTCTGCCTCTCATCTCTACTTCTCTTTGTCTATCTGATTCATTCATTTCTTGGTCTGCAAACCAACTTCTGTTCTTATTCCCTCCACTAGGTGGAAAGATGGGTAACTGACATTATGTACTACTGGGGCTTCCCTGGTGGCTCAGCTGGTAAAGCATCTGCCTGCCAATGCAGGAGACACAAGAGACATGGGTTTGATCCCTGGGTCGGGAAGATCTCCTGGAAAAGGAAATCAGAGAAGCTTGGTGGGTTAAAGTCCATGTGGTCTCAAAGAGCCAGACAGGACTAAGCATGCACATAAGTTCAAGTTAAGTCAAGTATGTTAACAACATTTTTATGAAAAAATAACTATATTAAAAAAAATAAACTCAGGGAGGAAAGTACCATTATTTTGTGTGCTATGTGTGCTGATACACTTCAGTTGTGTGACTCTTTGACCACGGGAACCAGAGCCCACCAGGCTCCTCTGTCCATGGTTTTTTCCCCAGCAAAAATACTGGAGTGAGTTGTCACACCATCCTCCAGGAGATCTTCCTGACCCAGGGATCAAATCCGCGTCGATGTCTCCTGCATTGCAGGCAGATTCTTTACCTACTGAGCCATCAAGGAAGCATTATTTTGCAGTTCTACAAATCTCATTAATGTCTAGCTTAATAAGAAACATGGAACAACAAAACATGGAACAACAGACTGGTTCCAAATAGGAAAAGGAGTACATCAAGGCTGTATATTGTCACCCTGCTTATTTAACTTCTATGCAGAGTACATCATGAGAAATGCTGGGCTGGATGAACCACAAGCTGGAATCAAGACTGCTGGGAGAAATATCAATAACCTCAGATATGCAGATGACACCACCCTTATGGCAGAAAGTGAAGAGGGGCTAAAAAGCCTCTTGATGAAAGTGAAAGAGGAGAGTGAAAAAGTTGGCTTAAAGCTCAACATTCAGAAAACAAAGATCATGGCATCTGGTCCCATCACTTCATGGGCAATAGATGGGGAAACAGTGGAAACAGTGTCAGACTTTTTTTTGGGGGGTGGGGGGGCTCCAAAATCACTGCAGATTCTGACTGCAGCCACGAAATTAAAAGATGCTTACTCACTGGAAGGAAAGTTATGACCAATCTAGATAGCATATTAAAAAGCAGAGACATTACTTTGCCAACAAAGGTCCATCTAGTCAAGGCTACGGTTTTTCCTGGGGTCATGTATGGATGTGAGAGTTGGACTGTGAAGAAAGCTGAGCGCCGAAGAATTGAGGCTTTTGAACTGTGGTGTTGGAGAAGACTCTTGAAAGTCCCTTGGACTGCAAGGAGATCCAACCAGTCCATTCTGAAGGAGATCAGTCCACGGTGTTCTCTGGAAGATCTGATGCTAAAGCTGAAACTCCAGTACTTTGGCCACCTCATGTGAAGAGTTGACTCATTGTAAAAGACTCTGATGCTGGGAGGGATTGGGGGCAGGAGGAGAAGGGGACGACCGAGGATGAGACGGCTGGATGGCATCACGGACTCGAAGGATGTGAGTCTGAGTGAACTCCGGGAGTTGGTGATGGACAGGGAGGCCTGGCGTGCTGCGATTCATGGGGTGGCAAAGAGTCGGACGTGACTGAGCGACTGAACTGAACTAGTACGAAACAGCCTGAATCTCATATATGCTTTTGCATTTAACCTTTTATGTTATTTTGGCTCAAGTATATGTAGAAAACCGGCCTCACTGATTTTGTAACTACTACTTGTCTGAGGTTCATCATTGGTTTCTCATTTTTCAATAGTTGTTTTACTCTCCCTTAATGCCATAACAAACCACTTGTGGAATCTTCGTTCCTGACCAGAGATCAAATCCTGAGCCTTTGGAGTGGGAGCATTGACTCCAAGACTCTATATTACCAGAGAACTAACCCTAGAGAGTATCAAGAAGTGAGAACTCACACAAAGGAAACCCCTTGAATACAAGATCAGGCATCACTTAACCACCAGTAGCTCCCTGTGCAGGACATCTCATCTAAACAACAAACAAACAGAATACAAACCAAATCATCAGCAGACAGGATTACCACCTCACCCAGCCGTACCCATCAGAGGAAAAACAAACAAACAAACAAAAGCTCAGCACAAATCTTACCCTATATGAAGCTCACAAAAACCACTGGACCAACCTTAGGAGGGCAGAAACCAAAAGGAAGGAAGAATTCAAAGTTCATCAAGGAAAGAATTCAACTTTCCTTGAAGCCTGGGAAATGGAGATCTCAAACACAATAACTTAAAAAAAGAAAAACGAAAAGGTAGAGAAATACTGAACAAATGAAGGAACAAACTAGAAACCCAGAAGTCCAAATAAATGAAGAAGAAATAGGAAAATTACCTGAAAAAGAATTCAGAACAATGAAAGTAAAGATGATCAGAATCCATGAAAACAAAATGGAGAAAATCCAAGAATCAATTAACAAAGACCTAGAAGAATTAAAGAATAAGCATACAGAGACAAACAACACAATTACTGAAATTAAAAATACTCTAGCAGAAATCAATTGCAGAATATCGGAAGCAGAAGAACAAATCAGTGAGCTGGAAGATAAAATGGTGGAAATAAATTCTGAAGAGAAGAATACAGTAAAAAGAATGAAAAGAACTGAGGACAGTCTCAGAGACCTCTGGGACCATATTAAATGCACCAAAATTCAAATTATAGGGGTCCCAGAAGAAGAAGAGAAAAAGAAAGGGTATGAGAAAATTTTTGAAGAGATTATAGTTGAAAAATTCCCCAAACTGACAAAGACTAAACACAAAGAAAGAATATTAAAAGCAGCAAGGGAGAAGCAACCAGTAACATACAAGGGAAACTCCATATGCTTAACAGCTGATCTTTCAGCAGAAACTCTGCAGGCCAGAAGGGAATGGCAGGGTATATTTAAAGTACTGAAAGAGAACAATCTACAACCAAGATTACTGTACTGTACTGCAAGGATCTCATTCAAAATTGATGGAGAAATAAAAAGCTTTTCTGACAAGCAAAAGTTAAGAGAATTCAGTACCACCAAACCAGCTTTACAACAAATGTTGAATGGACTTATATAGTCAAGAAATACAACAGAAGAAAAAAGATCTACAAAATCAACCCCAAACAATTGGAAAATGGCAATAGGAACATATATATTAATAATTACTTTAAATGTAAATAGATTAAATGCTCCAACCAAAAGACAGAGACTGGCTGAATGGATACAAAAACAAGACCCATATATATGCTGTCTACAAGCAACCTGCTTCAGATCTCAAGATACATATTGACTGAAAGTGAAAGGATGGAAAAATATATTCTATGCAAATGGGAAGCAAAAGAAAGCTGGAGTAGCAATCCTCATATCAGACAAAGAGACCTTAAAATAAAGAAGATTACAAGAGATAAGGAAGGACACTATATAATGATCAAGGGATCAATCCAAGAGGAAGACATAACAATTGTAAATATCTATGCACCCAACATAGGAACACCTCAATACATAAAACAAACACTAACAGACATAAAAGGAGAAATTGAAAGTAACACAATAATAGTAGGAGACTCCAACACCCCACTCACACCAATGGACAGATCATCAACACAGAAAATTAATAAGGAAACACAAGTCTTAAATGATACAGTAGATGAAATGGATCTCATTGATATCTTCAGGACATTCCATCCAAATGCAGAAGAAAACACCTTCTCAAGTGCACATGGAACATTCTCTAGGATAGACCACATCCTGAGTCACAAATCAAACCTCAGTAAATTTAATAAAATTGAAATTGTATCAAGCATCTTCTCTGACCGCAATGCTATGAGACTAGATATCAATTACAAGAAAAAAAAACAAACTAAGAAACACAAACACATGGAGCCTAAATAACATGTTTCTAAATAACCAAAAGGTTATTGAAGAAATCAAAAGGGGAAAAAATTCTGGAAAAAAATGACAATGAGAACAAGACAACTCAAAACCTGTGGGATACAGCAAAACCAGTTCTAACAGGGAAGTTTATTGCAATACAATCCTACCTCAAGAAATAAGAAAAACATCAAATAGACACCTAAAGCAACTGGAAAATGAAGCAGAAAAAAACCCCAAAATTAGTAGAAGGAAAGAAACCATAAAGATCTGAGCAGAAACAAATGAAAAAGAAATGAAAGAAGCAACAGTAAAGATTAATAAAACTAAAAGCTGGTTCTTTGAGAAGATTGACAAACCCTTAGCCAGACTCATCAAGAAAAAAAGAGAGAAGAATCACATCAACAATATTAGAAATTAAAAAAGAGAAGTTACAACAGACAATGCAAAATACAAAGGATTATAAGAGACTATTATGAACAACTATATGGCAATAAAAGGGATAACCTGGAAGAAATGGACAGAGTGTTAGAAAAGTTCAATCTTCCAAGACTGAACCAGGAAGAAATAGAAATTATGAACAACCCAATTACAGGCACTGAAATTGAAGATATGACCAAAAATCTCCCAAAAAACAAAAGCCCAGGACCAGATGGCTTCACAAGACCAAACATTTAGAGAAGAGCTAATGCCTATCCTTCTAAAACTCTTTCAAAAAATTGCAGAGGAAGGAACACTTCCGAACTCATCCTACAAGGCCACCATCACCCTGATACTAAAATCAGACAAAGACAACACACAGAAAGAAAACTACAGGCCAATATCACTGATGAACATAGATGCAAAAATCCTCAACAAAATTTTAGCAAACAGAATTCAGCAACACATCAAAAAGCTCATATACCATGATCAAGTTGGGTTTACTCCAGGGATACAAGGATTCTTCAATATATGGAAATCAATCAATGTGACACACCATTAACAAATTGAAAGATAAAAAACCATATGATCATCTCAATAGATGCAGAAAAAGCCTTTGGGAAAATTCAGCATCCATTTATGATTAAAACTCCTCAAAAAATGGGCATAGAAGGAACCTACCTCAAAATAGTAAAGGTCATATTGATAAGCCTACAGCAAACATTATTTTCAATGGTGAAAAACTGAAAGCATTCCCCCTAAGATCAGGAACAAGACAAGGGTGTCCACTTTGGCCACTATTATTCAACATAGTTCTGGAAGTCCTAGCTAGAGCAATAAGAGAAGAACAAGAAATAAAACGAATCCAGATCAGAAAAGAAGAAGTAAAGGTCTCGCTGTGTGCAGATGACATGTTACTGTACATAGAAAACCCTAAAGATGATATCAGAAAATTACTAGAGCTAATCAGTGAATTTAGCAAAGTCACAGGATACAAAGTCAATACATAGAAATCACTTGCATTTCTATATACTAACAGTGAAAAATCAGAAAGAACAATTAAGGAATCAATCCCATTCACCACTGCAACAAAAAGAATTAAAAATCTAGGAATAAACTGACCTAGGGAGACAAAAGAACTGTGCACAGAAAATTATAAGACACTAATGAAAGAAATAAAAGATGACATAAACAGATGGAGAGATACTCCATGTTCCTGGGTAGGAAGAATCAATATTGTAAAAATGACTATACTATCAAATGCAATCTACAGACTTAATGCAATCCCTATCAAATTACAAATGGCATTTTTCACAGAACTAGAACAAAACATTTCGCAATGCATATGGAAATAAAAAAAATCCTGAATAGCCAAAGCAGTCTTGAGAAAGAAGAATGGAGCTGGAGGAATCAACCTTCCTGACTTCATATTATACTACAAAGCTACAGTCATCAAGACAGTATGGTACTGCACAAAAACAGAAACATAGACCAATGAAACCAAATAGAAAGCCCAAAAATAAACCCATGCACCTATGGGTACCTTATTTTTGACAAAGGAGGCAAGAATATACAATGGGGCAAAGACAGCCTCTTCAATAAATGGTGCTGGGAAAACTGGATAGCTACATGTAAAAGAATGAAATTAGAACACTTCCTAACACCATACACAAAGATAAACTCAAAATGGATTAGGGACCTAAATGTAAGATCAGAAACTATAAAACTCTTAGAGGAAAACATAGGCAGAGCACTCGATGACAGAAATCAAAGCAAGATCCCCTATGACCCACCTCCTAGAGTAACAGAAATAAAAACAATAGGAAACAAGTGGGACCTGATTAAATTTAAAAGCTTTTTCACAGCAAAGGAAACCATAAGCAAGGTGAAAAGACAACCCTCAGAATGGGAGAAAATAATAGCAAATGAAACAATTGACAAAGGATTGCTGCTAAGTCGCTTTAGTCGTGTTCGACTCTGTGTGACCCCATAGACGGCAGCCCACCAGGCTCCCCTGTCCCTGGGATTCTCCAGGCAAGAACACTGGAGTGGGTTGCCATGACAAAGCATTAATTTCCAAAATATACAAGCAGCCCATGCAACTCAATACCAGAAAAACAAACAACCCAATCAAAAAGTGGGGAAAAGACCTAAACAGACATTTCTCCAAAGAAGACATATAGATGGCTAACAAACACATGAAAAGATGCTCAACACTGCTCATTATTAGAGAAATGCAAATCAAAACTGCAATGAGATATCATCTCACACTGGTCACAATGACCCTCATCAAAAAGTCTACAAACAGTAAATGCTGGAGAGGGTGTGGACAAAAGGGAAGGAACACTCTTGCATTGTTGGGAATGTAAATTGATACAGCCACTATGGAAGACACTATGGAGATTCCTTAAAAAAAAAACTAGGAATAAAACCACCATTAGACCCAGCAATCCCACTCCTAGGCATACACCCTGAGAAAACCAAAACTGAAAAAACACATGTATCCCACTGTTCACTGCAACACTAGTTACAATAGCTAGACCATGGAAGCAACCTAGATCTCCATTGATAAATGAATGGATAAAGAAGTTGTGGTACATATACACAATGGAATATTACTCAGCCATAAAAAGGAATGTATTTGAGTCAGTTCTAATGAGGTGGATGAACCTAGAACCTATTATACAGAGTGAAGTAAGTCAGAAAGAGAAAGATAAATACCATATTCTAACACATACATATAGAATCTAGAAAAATGGTACTGAAGAATTTATTTACAGGGCAGCAATGGAGAAACAGATATAGAGAACAGAGTTATGGACATAGGGAGAGGGGAGGTGAGGGTGAGATGTACGGAGAGAGTAACATGGAAACGTACATTACCATATGTAAAATAGATAGGTAATGGTAATTTGCTGTATGAGTCAGGAAACTCAAACAGGGGCTCTGTATCAAACTAGGGGGTGAGATGGGGAGAGAGATGGGAGGGAGTTTCAAAAGGGAGGGATATAAATATACCTGTGGCTGATTCATGTTGAGGTTTGACAGAAAACAGCAAAATTCTCTAAAGCAATTATCCTTCATTAAAACATAAATTAATTTTTTAAAAAAGAAAAAATAAGGAAACTGGCCTCACATAGATAGGTATTTGGTAAAGACAGGGGCATTTTAGTAGCTTTTTAATATATTCATAGATAATCTTTCTTGATACTATGTGGAAGTCTAACAAGAGATAAATGCAATTTGAAATCATATCAATGAAAATTTTGTACTCTATTACAATAGTATACATTAGTTTATATTGCAATTTTACCTATGCAGGATTTTGTAAGATCATGAGGTCATTTGGAAAATACTGGTTGGCTGAGTTATGTAGATTTTCCAAATGTTGATGAATTTCATTAAACAATATGTAAAAATCACAGCATATAATATCACTACCAATCTTTTCATAAAAGATTTAAGTCTTGGGAAACTGTTCACATTCATGGTAACAGATACTAGTTTTCCAAAATTCTAATGTTCATTTGAAATCTTAAATTTCAGCATTGGAAACAAATATTTTCAATTGCATGTCTTGTAGAGACAGACTGACTTCATCCATTTTGAGAAAATGTCTGCCAAAGAAACAAGTCCAAATAACCATAATATGCCTGTCAGTTGTTCTTTTAAGTAAAAATGTTCCATATAAAAATAAAAAGCATAGTTGAGCTCACAACACAAGAAACCATATAAGTGCTTTTCCTTGAGAAAACTGTCACACTTTGGTACAGAGGAGTACTTCATTCATATTCCTAATTATGAAATATAGGAATAGTCATATTTTCTATTTCACCAGAATACTAAAAACACATGTAACCAAGCATCAGTATTTAATAAAATTATTGTGCTGTGCTGTGCTTAGCTGCTCAGTTGTGTCTAACTCTTTGCAACCCCATGTACTGTAGTCCACCAGGCTCCTCTGTCCATGGGGATTCTCCAGGCAAGAATACTGGAGTGGGCTGCCATACCCTCCTTCAGAGGATCCTCCCAACCCAGGGATTGAACCAAGGTCTCCTGCATTGCAGGCAGATTCTTTACCATCTGAGCCACCAGAGAATCCCCAAATTTTTTACTAATCCATCAGGGATATTTAACAAAAAAATTTTTTTTCTCCCACATGATAGTGAATGAATTGTGACTATTAAATACAGTCTGGTATTCCTGGTAACATGCCAGTAGTTTTATCCATTAGTGCTTTTTCAAACCATCAGTGTAAATGTCAACATAATAAACTATGCAAATTATATTTTCAGTGTTATTATGAAAATAGTTTTGTTTTCTCATATTGCTGAAAGGGTCTCTTCCATTACCACTATTGCCAAGGTTTTGTGGACCATACTTAGAAAACCAGTTATATACCAACCTGCTAAATGTGCATTCATATTAGCTGACATAATTCAGCAATTAAATCTTATTCTTTTGGTGTAACATCTTGGCAATAATAATGTACACATCCATATTAAAAGGGAGACATCAAATTTTTAAAATTATAAACAAATTTAACTGTTATGCTTATAATTTGTTTTTGGGAGAATTTTAAAACTCAGACTGGTAAAACTGGTTTAAAAACCCTCAGAAATTATAGAGCTCAATATAACCTCTAGTGGAAGAATATTTAGAACAATAAATGTTCTGGTTTCTGTTTGATGGATTACTTTGCAGGAACTGAGAAGGCTGTGGATAGAGCCATGTGGTAAGGCAATTTCCCAAATCACATAAGATTAAGAATGCAGGAAAACTCTTAATTCTTAGCTACCACAAATAGATTTGAAAGTTAAAACAATAAAAAATAAAAACAATTATATAAAGAAAAATGTTCAAAGGAAGCAGTTACCACATATAGTATTGCTTTGAAGTCATCACTGTTAATTTACTTAGACTCAGAGATACAGAGCTAAGGAAAGAGTAGGTTTATCCAGACTCAACAATTTACTAGCTGTGTAACCTTGAGCAAGTCAACCTCTCAGGCCTGTTTTCACATGTGCAAAATGAAAACAACAGTCCATACTTCACAGTCTTGTTGTATTACATGAACAAATTACAAGCTATTACACATGCTGAACAGTACCTGGCACATAGTAGATACTTAAAAATGCTATTTCTACCTTTTAAAGCAGTGATACAGCAGAGAAATTCAATTGCTAGTCTAACAAGTTAGTCTTTATTACACACTCTAAAAGAATCATTAAAACAACAAGAGTTACCTAAAGTTAATAAGCCAACAAAGGTGACAAGATGTAATAATAGCAATAATAATACCTTGTTCGTCTAAAGGAAGGCAAAAAAAGAGGAAGAGGAAGCAATGAACTAATGGCTTGAGTAGAAAACAATAGCAAAATATAAGATTTAAACTTTGTCATATAAAAAAATCACCTTAAATGTAAATGACCTAAATAAACATACTAATTAAATGGCAGAGATTGTCAGACTGGATGAAAAAGCAAGACCTTAACTGTTTAATCCTAGAAGAAACTTGCTTAAAATATAAAGAACAAATGGAGTTAAATGTAAAAAAAAAAATGTAAAAGGCTTAAATGAGAAGCACCAGAATAACATTAATCAATAGAATGTAAGAGTGACTATGTTAATATCAGATGAAGTAAATTTCAGAGCACAGAGCAAAGTTAGTGACAAGGAGAAAGTCATTTCACAAAGAAAAAGGAATAAGTTCATCATGAAGATATGAAAATCCTAAACTTTTATGAAACCAATAATGGATTTTTAAGATAGATGAGTAAAAAGTGATAAAACTGCAAAGAAAAATAAATATATCCATTATTAGAGTTAGGGATTTCACTATCCCTCTCTCAGTAATTGACTAAAACGGTTGACAAAAGGTGGATAACAGGTACATAGAAGAGTTGAACAGCAAAACTGAACTTAATTGACATTTATAGAACATTCCACTCAATGACAGAATATACATTCTTTTTAAGTGCATGTACATAGAACACTTATCAAGAGACACACCATTCTGCGCCCTAAAACAAATCTCAACATGCTTAAAAGAATTCAGTCTATATACAGCATGATCTCTGACAGTGGCATTAAATTTGAAATCAATACCAGAAAGATCTGTAGAAAATCATAAAATGTTTAGAAACTAAATAATAGTCTTATGCTAAAGCTGTAATCCTGGAGAAGGAAATATCAACCCACTCCAGTGTTCATGCCTGGAGAACTCCACGGACAGAGGAGCCTGGCAGGCTACAGTACATGGGGTCACAAACAGTCAGACATGACTGAGCAACTAACACATGAAGCTGTAATTAGAGGAGAATTCATGCACTACATGCCTGTAATAAAAAAAAAAAAGAAAAAAGAACAGTTACAAATTAGTGACCTCAGCTTTCACCTTAAGAAATTAGAAAATAAAGAGCAAATGAAATTCAAAGTGAGCAGAATAAAAATAATACAGGATTAAGTGAAAATCAATGACCCTGAAAATGCAGAGGCAATTAAAAAATCAATCAAATAAAAACTGATTTTTTGAGAACAGTAAAATTAATAAACTTCTGGTCAGACTAATCAGAAAAATAAGAAAAGAAACAAATCAGTGCTATATCAATAAATTTGACTGTTTGGATAAAGAGCATAAATTCTTTGAAAATACATATGTTAGTATATACACATATATTTTCTAACTCTGTCAGTAGAGAGAGCTATAAGCAAGGATACCTCAGTAACAATGAGCACAGTGAGCTATCAGATTTTGGTTTCTAACACTATTCCCCAATAAAACGAACCAGGGCTCCTTGGAGAAATGGCTGATTCTAGGATTGGGGCAGGAAATACACAGATGAGCCTGGAGAATTTTGTAGTGCCAGAAAATGAGGAAGTGCTCAGACAAAAGTACAATGTCTAAGGTGTGTCATAGGAAAACTGGGGCCAACTGAAACAGCTTGCCTA
The DNA here is from genome assembly GCF_032405125.1 of Capricornis sumatraensis. Lineage (NCBI taxonomy): Eukaryota > Metazoa > Chordata > Mammalia > Artiodactyla > Bovidae > Capricornis > Capricornis sumatraensis. The sequence continues at coordinate 26,970,699 of NC_091078.1, read as the reverse complement.
GATGAGGTAGTGTTTCGCCACGTCTCATCACTCTCCTTCCTTCTTTCCATATTGTACTCTTCGGCAGGAAGTCACTGTGCGTAGTCCCAGCTTATGCAATGGGAAGTCATATTCCACCTCCTTGAGAGAGGGGTATCTACATGAATTACAAATGTATAACACATATAAAGGTATACTGGAATTCTCCTTTGCTATTTGTGTATGCATGCATGCTAAATCACTTCGGTCGTGTCCAACTCTTTGCGACCTGACGGACTGTAGCCCAGCAGGCTCCACTGTCCATGGGATCTTCCAGGCAAGAATAACTGGGGTGGGTTGCCATTTCCTCCTCCAGGGGATCTTCCCAACCCAAGGATCAAACCCACAATTCCCGGATCTCCTGCATTGGCAGGCGGGTTCTTTACCACTAGCGCCACCTGGGAAGCCTTGCTATTTACTCATTCATTTCTGTCAGTATGAATCCATGAATAGTTATTTTATACTCTTGTCACAATCCAAGACTACTTTATTTTGTTGCTCAAATAGTTTCAGCTTTGGCTACTGGGAGCACTTTCTTACTTTCTAGATGCAGTAAGACATTCCAGACTCATCTTGTGCTGTCCCTATGCCAGCAAGAGACTCAGTCACATTTACAAGGAGCTCCAGTTCCTTTTATTGGAGAACAGTATTTAGAAGCAAGATCTGAGCACATTCATTTCTACTGGTATGTCTTTTTATATACAGGCACTCTAAGTGAATAGAGCTAAGATACAGATAGATATATAATAGAAATGGGTTCATAGTGATGCTTCCAATTCTAATCTATCACAGTAGGATATATTTTACCCTTTCCTTTTCCCTTTCCATACTTATAACTCCCTTCCCCAATAGTGGGAAACCTGGCTCCCAATATCTTCAATATATTTACTCATTTGTTCAAGCCTAAAATGCACAAAAGATTGTTTCAATGGAATATAACAATGTGGCACTTGATAAAGGGGTCAATCTTTGTAACAGAGGCAATGAAGGAAAAAAGTTAAGCATAGCTTGGGAGTTAGACCTTGAATCTATCACTTCCAAAGTGTTACCATTGGTTAAGCTACATCACTATTCAAGCCTCAATTTCTTCATCTATAAAATGATATTATCTACCTTATTGGGTTGTGTAAGGACAGTGGAAACAGTGTCAGACTTCATTTGGGCTACAAAATCACTGCAGATGGTGAGTGCAGCCATGAAATTAAAAGACACTTACTCCTTGGAAGAAAAGTTATGACCAAGCTAGATACCATATTCAAAAGCAGAGACATTACTTTGCCTACTAAGGTCCGTCTAGTCAAGGCTATGGTTTTTCCAGTGGTCATGTATGGACGTGAGAGTTGGACTGTGAAGAAGGCTGAGCGCCAAAGAATTGATGCTTTTGAACTGTGGTGTTGGAGAAGACTCTTGAGAGTCCCTTGGACTGCAAGGAGATCCAACCAGTCCATTCTGAAGGAGATCAACCCTGGGATTTCTTTGGAAGGATTGATGTTAAAGCTGAAACTCCAGTACTTCGGCCACCTCGTGCGAAGAGTTGACTCATTGGAAAAGACCCTGATGCTGGGACGGATTGGGGGCAGGAGGAGAAGGGGACGACCCAGGATGAGATGACTGGATGGCATCACTGACTCGATGGACGTGAGTCTGAGTGAACTCCAGGAGTTGGTGATGGACAGGGAGGCCTGGTGTGCTGCAATTCATGGGGTCGCAAAGAGTCGGACATGACTGAGCAACTGAACTGAACTGAAGGACTAAATGGGTGGCTATAGTAGATATTCAGTGAATGGGGGCTAAATGCTGTTTTGGTATATTTAGGGAACCCTCTTTAAATAATATGTAGAGTGATAATCTTAGGCCTCATTGTGACTACAACACTTTCTAGACTATTACCAAAGGAACTTAATCGAGGGATAAAAATGAGGCTCACTTTTCATGGTACAGTTTCTTGGGCTGTTTAAAAATTCTGCCATGTATCTGAGTCACTTTTATATTTAGAAAGACAAATTTCATCTTAAAAGGTGATATGGTTCATTAAAAGTTTCACTTAACATCTCCAATAAAAAGTTTGAAGACGATGTCTGTGAAGCTGGTTTTCCTAAGAATACAGTGCCATATCCTATTGTTTTATGGCATCAGAAGGAAACTCTGACCTGCTAGTAATGTTCCTGTCATTATGTTCTCTTTCTCTCGATTTGTTCACTCAACAGATGCCTACTGAGCACCTAACTTGTTACAAACACTAGTGGGGACACCGGGGATACAGCAGTCAACAAAACCAATAAAAAATCCAGGTCCTCATGGAGCTCATATTTTAGTGTCGGAATGTTTCACATATCTATTGCTGCTTCATAAACTACCCCAAGACACAGTGTCTTCAAACAATCTTCTATTTCCTCAGAATTCTATGATTTAGGAATCCAGGGCCTGGCTTGACAACTCCATTCCATGTAGTATCAGATAGTGGGTCATTCACTCGACTCCATTCATCTGATGGCTATTGGGATAGAAAGTTCAAGATGCCTCTGCTCAGTGTGGAATAAGATTTTATTATGTCTGGAGCCACGGGGTACTCATCTGTATATGGCCTCTCTCCACTTGGTTAGCCAGGCCCTCCTTACAGTGTGGTGGTCTTAGGGTAGTTGGTTTTCTCACTTGGCTATTGGCCTCCAAGAGGAAGTATTGCAAACATGGAGGACAGAAGCCCAGATTCAAGTAGAGGGGAAACACTCCATTTCTTGAAGGCAGGGGTGGGGAGCAGCAATGTCACATTAGAAAAGAGTACGTGGGATGGGAGTTACCGTAATTATATTTGGAAGCCATCTATCTCTAGATGACCAGTAAGACAAACAAGTAAAAATGAATTTTAAGGAGAAAACTGAAGGAAGGGTATAGAAAGTATGAGTTTGGGAACAGAGTAACAATTTTAAGTAGGGTGGCTAGGGAAAGTGAAGTTGCTCAGTCGTGTCTGACTCTTTGCGACCTGTGGACTGTAGCCCACTAAGCTCCTCCGTCCATGGAATTCTCCAGGCAAGAATATTGGAGTGGGTTGCCATTTCCTTCTCCAAGGGTGGCTAGGGAAGGACTCATTAAAAAGTTTACATTTAAATTAAGACAGGAAGGAAGGGAGGCTAACTGGGGCAAGAACATTTCAGGCAGAAGAAATAGCAAGTGCAAAAGCTCTGAGGCAGAAACGTGCCTGGCATGTTCAAGATTGCTAAAAGGCCAGAATGTCTAAGGCAAACAGAGTGAGGCATCTCAAGAGCAGAAGATAGAGTTACAGAGGTAAGCGGCCAGTATAATGTATAGAGACTTACTGGTCATTTGGCTTTCACTCTGAATCGAATGGGGAGCCTTGAATGACTTTTGAGTATGGAAGAGATATAATCTAACTGGTGTCTTCCCAGGAGCCCTGTCTGCTATAAGTATAGATAACAGGAAGCTAAAGAGAAGTGGGGAGGGCAGTTGGAAGACAATTGCCACAATTCAAGCAACGGATTATGGTGGTCTGAATTAGGGTGGAAGCAACAGGGATGTGGTAACTTGTTGGATTCTGGATATAAATAAATATTATAACTGTTAATGGCTATGTCTGGGTAACGAGAATCTTCAAAAGTGATGCTGGGATATGAGAGGAGGGAGTAATACAAATCTTTTGTTTAAAATTTTAATACCCTTCTATGTCATGTATTTATACATATATATATATATATAAAAACACATATAAAACTGTGTCCTATATTTTTTATATGATTTAAAAGTTACATAAAATTTGTGTGATTGGTGAAATGAACCAAGTCACCACAAGTCTTACCAGGAAAGCCTGTGTTGGATCAAGTTATCAACAATGTCCTTTTGAACTCTGATAATGATATCTATGACTGGGAATCAACTGGTAATTCCTAGCTTCAATTCCCCCCTAAGGCTTCTGTGAAATTTAGTGTGTGTAAACAGTCTCTCTAATTTACTTGTCACATCTTGAAAACAGTACCAAGAGCTCTCAGTGCTTACCTACCTCACAGGAAATTTGAGGTTGGATTAGATAAGGTGTTCAAATACGTTGAGTTACCACAAAAGACAGGTGCTCATGTAGGTAGAATATTATGAGTCCTGGAATATTAAAAGACATAGTAAAAATAAGCTGTTTCTGTGTTTTGATCACATAAGGCATTTGGATACTCTTGAACTATTACTCCTCATTTAGTCTGCTGTTAAAATGAGTGTTTCTCCCTAAATAGTATTCATTTTAGCATTTTTGTTCATGCCTTCTGTCAAACAAGATTTCCTCAGCCTTTGATTTTTTATAAAGATTTACTTGACTTTATTCTTCAAAGCATTTAATTCACAGTTCACTCTATCAGTGGGTGGATTAGCTGAGTAACTGAAATACCACTACTGAATGCCATAATAATTTGTTTTAATATTTCTCTTCACAGGAGACATACTTACCAAAGACATGTACTAATGAACAATGAAGTGACTGTCTAAACAGCAGACATCTTTAAAAGAAAGTTACTGGTAAATTCTGAATGGAAAATCATAAGCAGCAACAGCTCTACAAAGCGTTCGTTCAACGCCTCTCAAGAATTCTTCTAAAGCCATTATTGTGTGTTGGGTACTGTATTAGGGGCTAAGAATACAAGATAACACATGTCTTTTCCCTCATGAAGCTTATGTTCTGCCAGAGAAATGCTACATTGTATTTTAAATTTTGTGTGACTGCTCTAATGTTGTATTTGAGATGCTATGTGAAGAGGAATTTGGAGATTGATGGCAGTATTTGTTTCTGGAGATTATGCAGTTGATTATTATAATTTTGAAAAAAAAAAAAAAGCCTTTACTCTCACAAAGGTGAAGAGGAAACCAGAAAGTCATTGCCAGTCAGAATCACAAAGGGTAGTCAGAGGAAAAGGTTACAAGTTTCAGAAAAGATGAGCCAACTGAATATGTAAGACAAGTTGAAATTAGGCTGATAGTTCAGGCGTTTTGAAATTAAAATGCCATCCAATTAAAAAAAAAGACAAACTTTCTTGGAACTGGAACTTGTAAGAAATCAGGCTGAATGTTCTAAACACACAATCTAAAAATTAAAAAATAAACAAAAGAAGTATGGCAAACTAGAGGCTGGAATAGATGGATATTATGGGTTGGGGGAGTGATTCTGCCTTGGGAAGGAGGTTGAAATAGATTGCCTCTGAGGTTCCTTTCTAGCCTAAGGAACTTAAAATAAGTACAGCAGTTGTGAAGTTACATATTCTCAACAGAAAGATTTCTCAACAACCAAATACACCCAAGATGCTAATATTCTATTTATATTTTATAATTATTTAACAACGTTCTTGAACCAGAGCTGAGTAAAGAAAATAGGCCTTGTTAATTACTGAAGAGAGAATTAAAGTATAGCTTTTACCAGATATTCTCTTGCCTCATTAGAAATATTACCATTCACTGGTCAAACAGCTGTCAAATTTAAAAGGTAAACCAGGTCAACAGTCAGCCCAGGACCCTTACCACCCGCCTCCCAAGTCTCCAGAAACCTCGCTAAAAACTTTCCCATTGCTCTTACCTCTGTGTTCTAATTACTTTGCCACTGACACATCTGATTTAAGTGCCCACTTCAGACAACTCTTGTTTCGTCTTACATAATTTAACTTGACACTTCTTGCTTCTATAATTTATCATAAATATGACCTCCAGAGTAAAAATAAAAACTCACATTTTTGATTGGCAACCTCTCCAAGTTGACTGGCACTTAGGCATTGAGTCCTAAGCTAATAAGCGTTTGGTTCAATCAGTTCCTCTATCTCTGATCCAAAAATTGCTCTTGGGGCAAAACTAGACAAACAGGACATAATCAAATTTACAAGGTTTTGTACAGCAAAGGAGACATAACAAAATGAAAAGACAACCTATAGATTGGGAGAAAATATTTTTAAATGACGTGACCAACAAGGGCTTAATTTCCAAAATATACAAACAGCTCATACAATTCAATAGCAAATAAAAACAATAATAAAAATAAACAACCCAATCAAAAAACTGGCAGAAGACTTAAAAAGACATTTCTCCAAGTAAGACATACAGATGGCCAACATGCACAAGAAAAGATGCTCAGTGCTAACTTGCTTCAGTCGTGTCTGACTCTTTGGGACCCTATGGACTATAGCCCACCAGGCTCCTCTGTCCATGGGATTTCCCAGACAAGAATACTGGAGTGGGTTGCCATTTCCTTCTCCAGGGGATCTTCCCGACCCAGGGACTGAACTTGCGTCTGCCTGTGTCTCCTGCATTGCAGGTGGATTCTTTACCCACTGAGCCACCTGGGAAGCCCACAAAAGATGCTGAAACCGCTAATTATTAGAGAAACAGAAATCAGAACAACAATGAGGTACTGTCTCACACTGGTCAGAATGGCCATATTTAAAAGTCTACAAATAACAAATGCTGGAGATGGTGTGGAGAAAAGGGAACCCTCCCACACTGTCGCATGCACGCACATTAAGTCACTTCAGTCATGTCCTAGTGTTTGCGACCCTTTGGACTATAGCCTGCCAGGGTCCTCTGTCCATGGGATTCTCTAAGCAAGAATACTGGAGTGGGTTGTCATGTCCTCCTCCAGGGATCTTCCCGACACAGGGACTGAACTGGTGTCCCTTATGTCTCCTGCACTGGCAGGCAGGTTCTTTACTACTAGTGCCACCTAGGAAGCCCACTGCACTGTTGGTGAGAATGTAAATTGGTGCAGTCACTATGGAAGACAGTATGGCGGTTCCTAAAAAAATAAAAATACAATTGCCATGTGATCCAGCCATCCCACTCCTGAATATATATCCAAACAAAACTATAATAAGATACATGTACCCCTATGTTCATAGTAGAACTATTCACAACAACTAAAACGTGGAAACAAACTCAATATCCATCGACAGATGAATGGATAAAAGAAGATGTGGTACACACACATAGGAATATTACTCAGCCATAAAAAGAATGATATAATGTCATTTGCAGCAACATGGATGCAACTAGAGGTTATAATACTAAGTGAAGCCAGAAAAAGAATAAATACCATATCATATCTCATAAGTGGAATCTAAAATATGACACGACTGAACTTATCTACAAAACAGAAAGAGACTCAGAGGCACAGAGGGCAGACTTGTGGTTGCCAAGAGGGAGGGCAAAAGGAGGGGTAGATTGGGAGTTTGGGATTAGCAGATGCAAATTATTACATACAGAATGGATTAACAACAAGGTCTTACTGTATAGCACAAGAAACTATATTTAGAATCCTGCGATAAACCATAATGGAAAAGAATATAAAAAGAATTTACCTATGTGTGTAACTGAATCACTTTGCTGTTATATGAGAAATTAATACAACATTGGAAATCAACTATACTTCAATTTTAAAAAGTTCTTTTGGTAAAAACTTGCCTTACTTTCAAACTGTGGTGAGACATCGAAGGAGGGGCTCTTGGGTTGGTTGGTTTTTAAGGAAGAGTCCAGGTTAACCTAACATCAGAGTTCATGGTATGATTATATATTACTGCTAGCTTTTTACCTTGTAGCCACCCCAAGCTCGGCTGTTTCCTAGTGTATCAGATATTTCTTGTGCTCAGAACAACTTCAGTGGTTGGTACACTAATAATAGCCTTAGTAGCTAACATTTATTGTATACTTACTGTTTTCTTGGCACTTTAGACATAGTTTTACATACAGTTTCTCATTGAATCCTTGCAACAACACTCTGAGGAAGGTTCTATTATTATCATTTTATAGGGTTTGAGGCTTAGCAGACTTAGATACTAGCCTAAAGTCAGTCAGTGACAGCAGCACCCTTGGGACTAGAACCCAGAGTAGTGCTCTTTTGGCACAATGGAAGGAGAGTGTAAAATGTGATGAACCATGGGAGAGAGCTGGGTCATCACGCCTTTGCTTTTCTCTACTCCATGCCTGGCTGCTCTGCCTAGGGGATCTCACTTTCACCTATTTTGCAGGCAGATTCTTTACTATCTGAGTCACCAGGGAAGCCCATTCATTCTTACATATAAACATTCATCTTGTACTTCTTTTATTTTAAATTGGGGAAATATTCTATAATTCAGTTACAGTTTCTACTTAATGCACAGATACACTAAATGTTCCTTTCTATGTACCCACATGAAGTTTTGCTAAAGGGACAAGTTAAATGAGTGACTTATTAGAAACAGAACTGATGAAGGGAACTGCTCTTGACTTGAACGGGACAAATATGGAAACTTTGCCACCATGGAGGAAGACAGAACACAGCGAACATCTTTGCGTTCTTCTGTTTGCTAACTGGAGTGGGTGTTGGTACAATAGGAAATGTGGCTACCAGCCCTGTCAGAGAGGATGTGTGGTTTAAGGACATACGTTCTCTCCTGGAGTCATAGGCTCAAGAATTAGTTGAGGGCCAACTAGTGGGCAGGGCTTCCCTGTGGCTCAATCCCTGACGTGCAGGTTCAACCCCTGGATCAGGAAGATCTCCTGAAGAAGGGAATGGCAACCCACTACAGTATTCTTGCCTGGAAAATGCCATGGACAGAGGAGCCTCGTGGGCCATGGGTCACAAAGAGTCGGACACAACTCAGTGACTAAACAACAACAGTTAGTGGGGAAGGAAGCCCTTGGAAGACTTGAAGCACTGAAAATTTTGGTGCCTTCCTCCCTCCACTCTATATAATTCAAAAACAATTCTATACCAGCTCATAAATACAATATTATACATGTGATGGAATTAATAGTTTCTTATTAAAAAATCTGGTCTGTCTCTTCCATGTGTGTAGGTTTTGTTGGATTGAGTGTTGCTTGTTTTTGCCTACTGAGTAATCTAGTCCTGAGCAGTTAAAATGTAAGGTTCTAGAAGGCCAATTAATTTTAAAAAAGAAAAAAAGTTAATCTAAAGCTCATTGGCTTCTAAAGTGAATATCCAGCAATACTTCACTGACTCAAACAATACACTAGGTGGGACATTCTCAAATTGTTTTGGGGAACCCCAAGGTCCTATGAGAAGGTTCTGGGCCTGCTAGGAAGTAGGGAGATGGATGACAAAGTAGGATACAAGTCAAGGACCCTGCACTCCCTTCCCACCCCAGGCTAGCTCCACTTTGACCTATTTTACATATTAAAAAGCCTACAGAAGATTTTATTTGGAAATGAGGCTCTGTGGCTGAAACAAAACTAAACCCACTGTACCATTGTTATTTCAATGCTGGTTACTGGTCAAATACTTTTTTTTTTTTGACTCGAACTAAACCCATGAATCAATGCAACCAATCTATAAACTCTGTGAGGACAAAGACTAGTTTTCATCCTCCTCTTCATACACCCAGGCAGCTGACGGAGTACCACCTTTAATGGGGACTAGCAAAGTGCTGGCTGAATTCATACCTTTTTTTTCCCCAAAAGATAGTATATAAATTGTACAACTTATCAGCTGATTCCCAGGAAGTTCATGGCAGAAAATTAAACAGACTATTTTCACTGGAATTGATAAGACTCATGGTACATTTAGTCTAACCCTTTCTGGGTTCTTTAGTCTAAGTATGTTATTTCAGTAATTGATTTGGCTGAAATCAATCTCAAGCATAATCATATCTCCAAATTTCCATTGAATTTACTTTTTTGGGGATGTTGCTGCATGACTTGATAAAGGTGTTGAAGTATACTGGGCACATTATTCTCATTTCCCTGAGATACTCTGAGTGATTCTGGGATGATATGATAGCAGGCGTGCTCTCACAAGTGACTATTTAAAATCACTTTTGGTACCACAAATTATAAAAACAAGCAAACAAAAATCCAGCCAAATCAAACAAAATACACGGCTGAATTTCCCGCAGAGGGGAATAGGAATCATGGAATCCATTCAAGTGGACACATATAAATGAGGTTTGCCCTGAGCCCCTATAGTTTCCTGCTTTCAATCTGATGACTGCTCTGTGTCACTCTTCACAGCCCTCTAGGGCTCTCCTTCCCTCTTGCCTACTGAAAACAGAACTTGATAAATCTAGTCATACTACGATGTTGCAGGTGAAAACAATTTAATGTGTCACCCTCATCTTGCAAAAAGGCTGGCAGGTAAGAAAAAAATCGAGCCAATGGTGTCACATTAGTGACCTGGATACATGTGAGAAGTTTTTCTCTTCTTCAAAAAATATGTTTACAAAGCCAGGGGAGGTTTGATCTTCTCAGCGCCTTTATATTGACAAAGCAGGACTAATAAAGTGGTCCCTGTCTTTCATGAACTTAACATGTAGGGGTGGCATTTATAGGTTATTCATTTTTCTTTTTCTAAAGACAATTTAATGATGAGCATGGTCCCCAAGACTAACTGTAGTTACTTCCACCCTTTCTACTCTAACAGCAAATAAGCCAGATGTGATCTGCACATACTAAGCCCATATGGCAGATTTCTTCAGCTACCACATAAAAGCCAAATACTTAGGTCTGACATTCAAGGCCTTCCATGAACTGACTCCACTTGTCCAGTCAACCTTATTTCTCACTAATTCCTGCTGCTGCTGCTAAATCGCTTCAGTTGTGGCAGACTCTGTGCGACCCCACAGACGGCAGCCCACCAGGCTCCTCCGTCCCTGGGATTCTCCAGGCAAGAACACTGGAGTGGGTTGCCATTTCCTTCTCCAATGCATGAAAGTGAAAAGTGAAAGTGAGGTCGCTCAGTGGTGTCCGACTCTTTGCGACCCCATGGACTGGAGCCTACCAGGCTCCTCCGTCCATGGGATTTTCCAGGCAAGAGTACTGGAGTCGGATGCCATCACCTTCTCGACACTAATTCCTAACCATACACAATTCAACCATTTCAAGCCCGTGGCATACCCACACTTGTATTGCTTTTTAAAAATATACACTGCCATGGAAACAAATCCACCCAAGCCTACTGATTGAAATAATAGGGTTCTGGCCTAGAATTTCTCAAGAGGCTGCCATTACCTAGGCTTCTGGATCTGCATGTGAGTACTCATTCAAAACTTGGTGTTGGTTGTGGAGGGGAAGTCTGTTTCTCCTCACATGGGTCTCTTCCAGGACTGTTGGACTATAACTGCTGCTTCCCTCAAACTGAGTGATCCGGGACAGACTGCTTAGGTATGAGTTATCCTTTCTTCCTAGCTTCACAAGAATCTCTAGATTTAAGGGACTAGATCTGATAGACAGAGTGCCTAATGAACTATGGACGGAGGTTCATGACATTGTACAGGAGACAAGGATCAAGACCATCCCCAAGAGAAAGAAATGCAAAAACGCAAAATGGCTGTCTGTGGAGCCCTTACAACTAGCTGTGAAAGGAAGAGAAGTGAAAAGCAAAGGAGGAAAGTAAAGATATACCCATTTGAATGCAGAGTTTCAAAGAATAGCAAGGAGAGATAAGAAAGCCTTCCTCAGTGATCAGTGCAAAGAAATAGAGGAAAATAATAGAATGGGAAAGACTAGAGATCTCTTCAAGAAAATTAGAGATACCAAGGGAATATTTCATGCAAAGATGGGCTCCATAAAGGACAGAAGTAATGTGGAACTAACAGAAGCAGAAGATATTAAGAAGAGGTGGCAAGAATACAGAGAAATATACAAAAAAGACCTTAATGATCCAGATAATTACGATGGTGTGATCATTCACCTAGCACCAGACATCCTGGAATGCGAAGTCAAGTGGGCCTTAGAAAGCATCACTACAAACAAAGCTAGTGGAGATGATGGAATTCCAGTTGAGCTGTTTCAAATTCTGAAAGATGATGCTGTGAAAGTGCTGCATTCACTATGCCAGTAAATTTGGAAAACTCAGCAGTGGCCACAAGATTGGAAAAGGTCAGTTTTCATTCCAATCCCTAAGAAAGGCAATGCCAAAAAATGCTCAAACTACCGCACAATTGCACTCATCTCACACATTAGTAAAGTAATGCTCAAAATTCCCCAAGCCAGGCTTCAACAGTATGTGAACCGTGAACTTCCAGATGTTCAAGTTGGTTTTATAAAGGGCAGAGGAACCAGAGATCAAATTGCCAACATCTGTTGGATCACTGAAAAAGCAGAGAGTTCCAGAAAAACATCTACTTCTGCTTTATTTACTATGCCAAAGCCTTTGACTATGTGGATTACAGCAAACTGTGGAAAATTCTGAAAGTGATGGGAATACCAGACCCCCTGACCTGCCTCTTGAGAAATCTGTATGCAGATTAGGAAGAAACAGAACTGGTCATGAAACAATAGACTGGTTCCAAATTGAAAGGAGTACGTCAAGGTTGTATACTGTCACTCTACTTATTTGACTTATATGTAGAGTAAATCATGAGAAACGCTGGGCTGGAAGAAGCACAAGCTGGAATCAAGATTGCCGGGACAAATATCAATAACCTCAGATATGCAGATGACACCACCCTTAAGGCAGAAAGCAAAGAACTAAAGAGTCTCTTGATGAAAGTGAAAAGTTTGGCTTAAAACTCATCATTCAGAAAACTAAGATCATGGCATCTGGTCCCATCAATTCATGGCAAATAGATGGAGAAACAGTGGAAGCAGTGACAGACTATTTTTGGGGGCTCCAAAATCACTGCAGATGATGACTGCAGCCATGAAACTGAAAGACACTTGCTCCTTGGAAGAAAAGTTATGACCAACCTAGACAGCATATTAAAAAGCAGAGACATTACTTTGCCAAGAAAGGTCTGTCTAGTCAAGGCTATGGTTTTTCCTGTAGTCATGTATGGATGTGAGAGTTGGACTATAAAGAAAGCTGAGCACCGAAGAATTGATGTTTTTGAACTGTGGTGTTGGAGAAGACTCTTGAGAGTCGCTTGGACTGCAAGGAGATCCAATCAGTCCATCCTAAAGGAAATCAGTCCTAAATATTCATTGGAAGGACTGATGCTGAAGCTGAAGCTCCAATACTTTGGCCACCTGATGTGAAGAACTGACTCATTTGAAAAGACCCCGATGCTGGGAAAGATTGAAGGTGGGAGAAGAGGACAACAGATGAGATGGTTGGATGGCATCACCGACTCAATGTACATGAATCTGAGTAAACTCTGGGAGTTGGTGATGGACAGGGAGGCCTGGCATGCTGCAGCCTATGGGGTTGCAAAGAGTCAGACACAACTGACTGACTGAACTGAACTAGCTTCACAAGTCACATAGCACCACTTCCACCATACTCTATTTATTACTAGTGAATCCTGGAATCCAAAGGGAGGAGAATCAGGCTCTACCTTTGAAGATGTGTCAAAGCATCTGTGAAACTGAAAGTGAAAGTCACTATACAATCCATGGAATTCTCTAGGCCAGAATACTGGAGTGGGTGGTCTATCCCTTCTCCAGGGGATTGTCCCGACCCTGGAATCGATCCATGGTCTCCTGCAATACATGCAGATTCTTTACCAGCTGAGCTATCAGGGAAGCCCTCAAAGTGTTAGGGGAAGCACACTGATTGAATCCACCCACCCTGGCGAGGCACCATAGTAACCATTTGCATGAGTTGTTTTACGACAGGAGGTCCTGGTAAGGAACAGGGAACTAATAAGCCTCCACAAAGCAGAAGAGTTTGGGAAAGGTCAAAAGGAGACACCATCTGTCCAACCACCTCCCAGAATCCTTCTCTCTGGCATCCACCTTGGCTGAACAAGTCAGAATGATTGGCTAAGGACAACCTGGAAACTAATCCCATCACCATAAAACCCAAGACTGCAAGCCATATGACAGAGCTGCTCTGGGTTCCCTTACCCTAATGCTCTCCACCCGGGTGCCCTTTCCCAATAAAATCTCTTGCTTTGTCAGCACATGTGTCTCCCCAATTCCTTTCCGAGTGTTAGACAAAAGCCCAGTTTTGGGCCCTGGAAGGGGTCCCCCTTCCTGCAACAAAAGCATCTGTGGACATATGTTAAGCCACCTCAATGCTCCTGCCCCGGTGTTCTTTCTGTTCCCTTGCTCAGAAAACTCTCTCCCATATCTGCAGAGCCCAATCCTAAGACTTTCTATATACATTGAGCAGCATTCCTGGTCTCTTGCCACCAGATTCAAGCAGTATTCTGAATCCACATCAGGGCAATTGAAAATGTCTCCAGACATTGCCAAATTTCCCATGGAACACAAATTACTCCTGTCTTAGAACCACAGTTCTTAAGATCTTAAGTTCTATATTCATTTTTTCACCCCAATATTAAAATATGTTGATGTAGTCACCACTCTAGGAAAACAAACTTTATTCTTTTAATCAGCATTCTGCTGGGACCACAACTTTTCCTGTCCAAACTTCCTTAGTATCCCTTCACTCCTCTGGATTATTCAGCCAACTTATTTTTCTTATCTTATGCTGCTGTGTTTTTTTTTTTAAAATAATTACTGTCTCTTGCCTTTTTATCAAAAAGAAATACAATTAATGAAAACCAACTCATATTTTAAGCCTGGCTCAAATACTCATCCTCCCAGAAGTCCTTAGATGGAATCTTTTCCTCCCTTTCATATTTCTATTGTAATGCTCTCCACAGCCTGCTAGTACAGTCAGGTTTATATAAGCCCAGACCTTCCCTCCCAAATGCCTCCTAGGGCCAGACATGATACCCAAATAGTATAGGCTGGATCTAACTGTGAATGACATCAATTTTCATTAGGGTCTTTAATATGAAGAAATACTTGACGTGATCACATCACTAGGGAAAAAGAGTTTAGAGGTTAGTTATGGCAAAACATCCTCTCAGTGCTCTTTTTTTTTTGCTATTTTACCTTTATTAGAGGCTGTAGTACAATGAGGTTGATTACTCACTTCGGATCATTACTGATTACTTTCAAATCCTGTCTCATAAACCATGAGATTGTTACTGAATTGTTCTGTCCCTCAAATTGCTCACCTGTAAAATGATGCCTTTTATACTACTAGCTCATGGGGTTTAATCACAAAACAGATCAACTTAGAACTGTTCCAGCTGAATTAGGAGAAGGAGAAACAATTGGCATCATCCCCACAGACTGCAGTCTCTAAAGGCATGAATTCAGGAACCTACTGCTCTCTAGATTTGTTTGAGACAAACACTATTTTAGCGGTTCTACTGATAAACATGTTGAAAGATAAATAATAGCTCAAGACAACATGGCTAGTGATTTTTTCCAAGGGCTAGAATCCAGTTCCCCAATTCATAAAACTAAGTGCTCTTACGACTAAATCTGCCAACTGTGGTACTTTCTCAGCATCAGGGTCTTTTCAAATGAGTCAGTTCTTCACATCAGGTGGCCAAAGTATTGGCGTTTCAGCTTCAGCATCAGTCCTTCCAGTGAATATTCAGGACTGCTTTCCTTTAGGATGGACTGGTTGGATCTCCTTGCAGTCCAAGCGACTCTCAAGAGTCTTCTCCAACACCACAGTTCAAAAGCATCAGCTCTTCGGTGCTCGGAATTCTTTATAGTCCAACTCTCACATCCATATATGACTACTGGAAAAACCATGGCGTTGACCAGACAGACCTTAGTTGACAAAATAATGTCTCTGCTTTTCAATATGCTGTCTAGGTTGATCATAGCTTTTCTTCCAAGGAGCAACAGATTTTTAATTTCATGGTTGCAATCACCATCTGCAGTAATTTTGGAGCCTCCCAAAATAAAATCTCTCAGAATTTCCATTGTTTCTCCGTCTATTTGCCATGAATTGATGGGACAGATGCCATGATCTTAGTTTTCTGAATGTTGAGTTTTAGGCCAACTTTTTCACTTGCACTTGCATCGTTCACTTTCATCAAAAGGCTCTTTAGTTCTTCTTTGCTTTCTGCCATAAGGGTGGTGTCATCTGCATATCTGAGGTTATTGATATTTCTCCCAGCAATCTGATTCCAGCTTGTGCTTCATCCAGCCCAGTATTTCTCATGATGTACTCTGCATGTAAGTTAAATAAGCAGGGTGACAATATACAGCCTTGATGTACTCCTTTCCCAATTTGGAACCAGTCTGTTGTTCCATGTCCAGTTCTAACTGTTGCTTCCTGACCTGCATACAGATTTCTAAGAAGGTAGGGAAGGTGGTATGGCATTTTCATTTCTAAGAGTTTTCCACGGTTTGCTGTAATCCACAGTCAAAGGCTTTGGCATAGTCAATAAAGCAGATGTTTTTCTGGAACTCTCTTGCTTTTTGTATGACCCAAGGGATGTTGGCAATTTGATCTCCGGTTCCTCTGCCTTTACTAAATCCAGCTGGAACATCTGGAAATTCTCAATTCATGTACTGTTGAAGCCTAACTTGAAGGATTTTGAGCATTACTTTGCTAGCATGTGAGATGAGTGCAATTGTCTGGTAGTTTAAACATTCTTTGGCATTGCCTTTCTTTGGGATTGGAATAAAAACTGACATTTTCCAGTCCTGTGGCCACTGCTGAGCTTTCCAAATTTGCTGGCATACTGAGTGCAACACTTTCACAGCATCATCTTTTAGGATTTGAAATAGCTCACCTGGAATTCCATCACCTCCACTAGCTTTGTTTATAGTGATGCTTCCTAAGCCCCACTTAACTTCACATTCCAGGATGTCTGGCTTTAGGTGAATGATCACACCATCGTAGTTATTTGGGCCGTGAAGATGTTTTTTATACAGCTCTTCTGTGTATTCTTGCCACCTCCTAATATTTTCTGCTTCTTTTAGGTCTATACTACTTCTGTCCTTTATTGAACCCATCTTTGCACGAAATGTTCCCTTGGTATCTCTAATTTTATTGAAGAGATCTCTAGTCTTTCCCTTTATTATTTTCCTCTATTTCTTTGCACTGGTCGCTGAGGAAGGCTTTCTCACCTCTCCTTGCTATTCTTTGGAACTCTGCATTCTAATGAGCATATCTTTCCTTTTCTCCTTTGCCTTTCACTTCTCTTTTCACAGCTAGTTGTAAGGGTTCCTCAGACAGCCATTTTGCCTTTTTTTCATTTCTTTTTCTTGGGGATGGTTTTGTTCACTGCCTGTACAAAGTCATGAACCTCCATCCATAGTTCTTGAGGCACTCTGTTAGATCTAATCCCTTGAACCTATTTGTCACTTCCACTGTATAATCGTAAGGGATTTGATTTAGGTCATACCTGAATGCTCTAGTGGTTTTCCCTACTTCCTTCAATTTAAGTCTGAATTTGGCAATAAGGAGTTCATGATCTGAGCCACAGTCAGCTCCTGGTCTCATTTTTAATGACTGTATAGAGCTTGTCCATCTTTGGCTGCAAAGTACATAGTCAATCTGATTATAGTATTGATCATCTGGTGATGTCCATGTGCATTCTCTAGTGTTGTTGGAAGAAGGTGTTTGCTATGACCAGTGTGTTCTCTTGGCAAAACTCTATTAGCCTTTGCCCTACTTCATTTTTGTACTCCAAGGCCAAATTTGCCTGTTTTACTCCAGGTATCTCTTGATGTTCTACTTTTGCATTCCAGTCCTCTATAATCAAAAGGATGTCTTTTGAGGGTGTTAGTTCTAGAAGGTTGTAGGTCTTCACAGAACCGTTCAACTTCAGCTTCTTCAGCATTACTGGCTGGGGCACAGACTTTTATTACTGTGATATTGAATGGTTTGCCTTGAAGACGAACAGAGATCATTCTGTCATTTTTGAGATTGCACGGATGTACTGCATTATGGACTCTCTTGTTGAGTATGAGGGCTATTCCATTTCTTCTGAGGGATTCTTGCCCACAGTAGTAGATATAACAGTCATTTGAATTAAATTCACCCATTCCCTTCCATTTTAGTTCAGATTCCTAAAATGTTGATGTTCACTCTTGCCACCTCCTGTTTGACCACTTCCAATTTGCCTTGATTCATGGACCTAACATTCCAGGTGCGCACCAGGAGAACCTTGAGACTGAGCCAGACCCGCCTTTGAGTGTCTGAGTGTCTCCTGTGGCGGTACGGGTCAGCAGTGGCCTGCCGAAGGGACAGGTGCTCTGGGAGCAGCTTGGGTATGGCATAAGCCCTCTTGGAGGAGGTTGACATTAACCCCATCATAGAGCCACCAGAACTTACACAGGACTAAGGAAACAGACTCTTGGAGGGCACAAACAAAACCCTGTGAGCACCAGGACTCAGGAGAAAGGAGCAGTGACTCCACAAGAGACTGACCCAGACTTGCCCATGAGTGTCCAGGAGTCCTACTTAGTTTGACTTAGTTTCTTGAGCTGGCATTAAAGCCCTGCTCATGGTCCAGCAGATGGTAACATTTCCCTACTTCCATTCCTCCTTCAGCCATACTAATCTGCTTGTTGATTCTTGCCTTAACAGTAGGTTAACTGCCCTATCCAATAATTCCTTTCTACAAACTTCCATGACAACTCATCTCCCTTAAATTTGAATGGTATAAAATTAAACTCCTATAGCCTGTTGAATAAATTGACTTCTACTTATTTCTCCTAGATTTGAAAAATCTTTTTATGACATATTCTGACATCAAAGATATTCATAGTATGTAACTGTATACTGCTTAATTCATCATTTTAGTAGTAAAAAGATACAAAGGCTTTCTGCACTTGTTGAAAAATTGCTATGTACAAGTTGTCATACCCCTTGTGGATCTCTCACAGCACTTAAAATCAGATGCGTAATCCTATTATTGTGACTGTTTTTTTTTATAGTATCCATCATTGTTTTACGTATTAATCTTTTCAACTGATTTGTTAAGTTCACTGATGGTAGGTACAGACTGTTTTAAGTGTCTGTACACAGATATATTTGTTATATATACTCATGCTCATTCACTCACTCATGTCTGACTCTTTGTGAACCTATGGACTGTAGCCTGCCAGGATCCTGTCAATGGAATTTTTAAGGCAAGAATACTGGAATGGGTCGCCATTTCCTTCTCCAGGGGATCTTCCTGACCCAAGGATCAAATCTGCGTGTCCTACATTGGCAAGTAGATTCTTTACCACTGAGCCACCTGGGAAGCCTGGCTATGTATATATATGAGGCAGGCAAATTTAAGCAGTAAGCCATACCAATAGTCTCTAATATAGTTGATCCCACCAACTAAACTGTGAACTTCTCAAGAACACGTATTTTTTTAATCTTATAAACTCCGAGTTTTATTATAAGGACAATAAGAATATGGACATATTTTAAGTATCTTTAAAATTTTTGTGCATGGGCTTCCCTGATGGCTCAGCAGTAAAGAATCTGCCTGCAATGCAGGAGACAGAGGTTTAGCTGGCAACTCATTTTAGTATTCTTGCCTGGGAAATCCCATGGTCAGAGGAGCCTGGTGGGCTACAGTCCCTGGGTTTGAAAGAGTTGGACATGACTTAGCAACTAAACAACACAACAAATAAATTCTTAGGCACTGTAATTCCAGTATGCGCTCATCAAGCATAAAGTAAAAATGAGGCAAGAGTTAGCCTTTCTTTTAAAATGATACATCTGTATGTATGTACACATATCACACACACAAGTACCAGCTCTTTCTTCTCATTCCTCTTTCTATATTTGTTACATGCTATGTGTCAGGTTATAAAAACAATGGAAGAACATATGCTAGGCCCTGGGCTGTGCATTACATGCATTATCTTATTTAATAATCACAATTATCCTATGAGGTGAGAACTATTGCCATCTTAAAGGTTTCAAAAAAACAAAACAAAACCACGAGGTTAAAAAAACCTGGCCCTATCCCACAGCTAGATCACAGCAGAGCTAGAATTTAACCCAGGTATAATTCCAGAATTCAAACACTTAACTACTGTGCATTGTGACCCAGGGCAAGGCTTCTACATTACATTTGTTTAGTGGGGTCACTACAAGGACTATTTAAGGATTAAGTGAGCTAAGTCACATGCTTAGCATAATACTTTACATATAATAAATATATAATCATCCTCCCTTGTTATTATCATGAGAGGGTTAAAAGTCAAATAAGACATGCTCCCTGCTCTTGAAAAATCTAGCTTGGGGTAGGCAGAATTTTAAAATGGCCTCCAAGATTTCCTGCCCTATGAATATGACATCATGCCCATGACTATACCATAGTCAAAAGACATTTTTCCAAATGTGATTAAGCTTACTAATCAGTAGACCTTGAATTAATCAAAAGAGAGATTATCCTGATGTGCTATATCTAACTACATGAGCCCTTAAAAAGCAGCTTTCTCTAGCTGATTGGACAGGAGAGATTTGGATGTGAAGGAGAATTTGGATGTGTCAGGTTTAATGAGCTATTGCTGGCTTTGGAGACTGAGGGTCCACATATAAGGACTGGAGAGTGACCCCTGGCCAATCAACAAGCATGAGGAATTGAATTCTGCTGACAACCTGAAAAAGACTGGAAGCAGATTTTTCCCAGAGCATCTAGATTAGAGTCCAGCCTGGCTGACACCTTGATAGGGATTTTGTAGTATCCTAAGCAGAGAACCCATTGAAACCCATACAGATTTCTAATTTAAAGAAAGGTGAATTATGATATATTTAAAGTGATGAAAGTGAAGAACCTACAACCAAGAATACTTTACCCAGCAAGACTCTTGTTCAGATTTGATGGACAAATTAAAAGCCTTCCAGACAAGCAAAAGTTAACAGAATTCAGCACCACCAAACCAGCTTTTCAACAAATGCTAAAGGAACTTTTCCAGGCAGGAAACACAAAAGAAGGGAAAGACCCACACAGAATAAACCTAAAACAATTAAGAAAATGATAAGAGAATCATACATATAAACAATTACCTTAAGTATACATGGATTAAATGCACCAGCCGAAAGATATAGACAGGCTGGGCGGATGAAAACATGCATGCATGCGTGCACTTCCATTTACCACAGCACTCTATCCAATCACCTAAACTGTATGTAATTACTTTATATTAAGTTAATCATGTTTCCATTATGGCTTGCAATTGTAATTATCTTTTATTTTTGTCTGGCTATTGACTGTAAAAACTAATAAACATCTTTACTATTGTGATTATATAAATATTATTCACTTAATAACATTGTATTGACAGTCAACAGAAAATAGCAGAATTCTATATCACTGAAACTACGATTTTGTAGAAAAAACTGTAATCATTTTTTAAAATCCAGATGTGTATCAGAATTATTTTGGAATTTTTTGAAAAATACAAATGCTCAAGTATTGCTTTTATTCTCCGAAGCTCTAGATGTGTTTCTAATGAGCATCCATGTTTAAAAACAACTGGACTATATGAAGGTTTTTTACTTTTATCTAGTTTGTTTTACTTTTTCTATTTCATATTGTTTCACCATTTCATTTAGTTTATGTTTTCCAGTTTCTTTTTTTTTTGCTGTTGTTCTTTCTCAAGCCTGTATCAAGCATAGTAGAAAAGCTTTTGCACACATACATATATATAAATGGTATGTATAATATATATATTTTAGAAAACTTGTGAATTTTTGCCTGGCTAAAAAAATTTATGACATATTGATTCCACTTGTTGTACTTAGTATGAATAGAATGCCAGATTTCTAATTTATATTTACTCAAAACTTTGATATAGTTCCATGTATTTTACATCTATTATTACTGCTAAAAGACTAGAAAGTTTATTATCTTCGTGATTAAAAAAAAAAAGATTGAATGAGGCTGGAAACATCTAATCCAATTCTGAGAATATAAAGAAATGCTATGTTGTAAAAAAACCAAACAAACAGGAAATTAACATGTGATATTAACTAAATTACAGATTTTTTTCAAATTTCACAAAATTTTATGCTAGTATCCATTATTTGTTTTCATACCTTCCTTATTCAAGATTACACACTGTATTTAACTGCATTGAGAAGCTTCAGCTGCATGCAATAAATTCTGATAAATTCTTTTTATCTTTGTTGTTACAAATATTTTCTGATTTTCAGGTCTACTATATCCTTCTACTTTTCTGTATATTCATTCTATTTATTTTTGAGAATTTGATATTGATATTGAAACTCCAACTGAAATATTTTCTAAGGGTATACCTATAGCTTCTTAGATACACCCATCATTTAAAAGTGGATACTTATTTTCTAAATACATGGGGTTTCTAAAGTATCTTTGATATTAACTTATTATTTTGATATTAATTTCTTATGTAAATGCTTTCTTCTCTGCAATCACCCTCTGTTTTTTTAGTCTTCTAACTTTATTGAGGCTCTCAACGGCTAAGTCAAAGATCTCTCTTGGTAAACGTCACATAGAACTTGAAAATATGTGGCTTATTTTCAGATATCTTTGATATTAATTTCTAAACATAATTCTACAGTGTTCAGAGAACACACTCTGTATGATTTCAATGCCTGTAGACCATGAAAGTTTTGCACCTTAAGCCCACAGGTATGTTCCAGTGTCTCCTAGTTGACAGTCTATTGGAATTTGAATAGAATCTGTGTCCTACTATTATATGAAAGTTGTATAAGGCTTAATAATGTTGAATTGGTTCATGATGATTTTCAGGTCTATTACATCCCACTTTTCTGTATATTCATTCTATTTATTTTTAAGGATTTGATATCGAAACTCCAACTAAAATTTTAATTTACCTACTTAAATAATTATAAGATATAGTGGAACTACACATAACTCTGTTCTGTATTTTCCAAGCCTCCTGTAAAGGTATTACCATACTTTCATAATTTAAAATATAAAAAGAGAAAAAATAAAGAAATGCTAGATAATGAAAAGGATTTTAAGTTGATAATTTGTTACGTAGAAGAAGCACATAACATTAATATGTAGGGGAACACAAAAATACAAACAAGGACTTAGGCTATAAATGGAGGTATACATAGGGCATAAAGGAAGGAGTGTAAGGGCACAGAGTCTTTGTGAATTTAGTGGTGCTACTACTTTGAAAAATGAATAAAATCTGCTGACTGTGGGTTGAGAGGAGAATGTGTGAAGAAGAGGAGAGGAAAGATATTCTAGGTAAAGAGAGGACAGCACAGATTGTTGAGGCAATGTCCAAAAGATGAGGACTACAAGAGGAAAGCACCTAGTAGGGTATGGTAGTTGGAGCTGGGTTATGATGCTTCCTGCAAACTGTGGGGAAGGTTTGGACTTTAACTCTGCTAGCACTGGCAGCACATTTTTAAAGAATCTTTTAAAATTAATTGGAAATATCTGGATTGAAGACTTGACAGAGTACAGACACATATGTATGTGTGTAGCTATAGATATATATATTTCTATTTCTACATGTAATAAATATAAAATACATGTTTTAATACTTAAGATTAATAGACAGATAACGATACTTTTTCTCCCCTGTAAAATTAAAATCACTCCAACTAATCAAGCTGAAAACATGTTTCTAAACTGGCTAAATGCAACATAAATACATCCAATCACAAAACCAAATTTTGTTTTCTTTTGAGTAAACAAAAATAAAATGTATCCTGATACAACACTCAGGAAAGTATCCATTTTCAACAAAATTATCTATTTGGATATCTTGAAACATGTTTATGACAAAGCATAATTATGTA
Source organism: Capricornis sumatraensis (assembly GCF_032405125.1). Lineage (NCBI taxonomy): Eukaryota > Metazoa > Chordata > Mammalia > Artiodactyla > Bovidae > Capricornis > Capricornis sumatraensis. Next base: position 26,947,235 of record NC_091078.1, on the reverse strand, counting down.
TATATATCTTTTCAGTATTTCTCTCCTTTAGTAGTTAACATTAAGAGATTACCACATCTCTCAAAGCAAGTTGCTGCCATTTAAAACACAAGTTTAGCAAGATATGAGATTATTTTGCCTATCAAACACACCAAGATTGGTATTTTTCCTATTTTGAGATAAATAAAAATGTTGGTTAATATTTCTTTAATAGTTAAAGTTATGTTATTTGAACATTAAGGTACTTTGTTCATTTGAGTACATTTCTTAGCACCAGCTGCTGGGTATGTCTTTTCTGTTTACCCTGATTTCACAACACTGTTTACTTCTATCAGTTTAGCCTTGAGGACATACCTAAACGAAAAAATCTAGAAAATGTTTTCATGAATCAGTCTTTTAAAGTATAGAAGTTTTAATCACATGACCTTGATTTATCAATTTCTAAAAGTTAAATATACATATGTGCACAATCAATACTTTTTAATCCAGAATCCTGACCTACATTAAAAAGGTAAAAATTATAAACAATGCCAATTACACAAATATTCCACAGAAAATAACATTCTACAATATTGTCAAATGAAATCTTATTTTTAAAAATTCAAAGGTAACACATTTCTATTATTAACCAAGAATAAGCACGATACAGAATAGACCATTTTCATTATAACTATTACTAGCAACAATGCAGTTACACATAAATGTGTAAGCATTTAAAAAGAGGAGTGTCTTTGAAATGTAAACGCAAAAAGTCAGCTCTACTTACATTATAAGTTTAATGAAGTGAAGTTTAATAAGTTTAATAAGCGAAGATAACTATGAGAATATAAAAGGTCACGAAAGTTTAAATACTGTGTGATAATTCACTCTTTAAAAAGACAGTGAGTTTTGACAAATTCTAACCACAGGGACAGATATTTTTCCTGCCAAACCACTTCTCTCATTCATGGTGCAGCATTTTATCTCTATCTAGTATGGCTGTTCCTTGCTCATGGTAACACAGGTGACTGCATTCAAATGGCACTTACCATAAATTGCACCGAACTGCCCTATAATTTCATTTGGACTGAATTAATTAACTTCTCAGTAGGTGGCTGAGGTACTGAACATAAGCCTAAAGAAATATTTGACTGCTTAACCTACCTTCCATGAATTGTCTCTAAATCAAGGCAGCTTCCATTTTAATAAACAGTACCAGGTAAAATATATTTAGTAGGACCTAAAGGGTAAAGATAAGGCATTTATAATAAATGGATTTAGTTTTCCACAAGCATGCATGTCCATTTAAAAGAAGTCAGGGGGCACGGCAGACAGTTAGGATTTAACAAAACTAATCAAGAGTTGGCATGGCTGATATTTTGAAAGACTGTTTACCTTAGGAGGTATGCATTTATATTAACAAAATGCCTTCTTTGTCCTTGCAAGATTTTTAATAAAAAGTTCACTACTTTGTAGCAGTTAAAATACTACTTTAATGCTGTTTTAAGTAATTTATATCTCAGGACTTGAAATGTAAATGTAATTTTTAAAGATATTATCAGGTCATCTGTATTATAATATCATAAAATACCTATTCTATTTATGATTCTCCAATTATAACATTATTAAAATCTGACAGGTAACTCTTTGTTTCAAATTTACAGTCTTCATATATCAAGAAGCAAATTAAAAGGACAAACAAGGAATGTGAAAAGTCAGCTCATAAAAAGCTGAAATGTTTTTTATTATGTGGCATATTTTTCTCTGTCATAAACTTCCGGTTTAGGAAAATGAGAAAACAAATAGTTCTTTTGACAAACTCCTTGAAAAACTCAGTATTTTTAGATTTTTTTTTAAATGTGGAAGAGAGAAAAGGGGGGAGGAAGGGAGGGAGGAAAGGAGCCCCAACTTTGTATTATACCTTTTGCTGGGAATGGAGAGTGGGAAGAACTAACACTTAATGAGTAGCAGCTCAGAAGTACAGCCTAAGACTTCAGCCCGATTTTAAAGGCTTTGTAACACATAGTAATATGGGACCCCAGAAACAGTCTGAATAATTCTGGGGGAGATGGCCCTTGGTCAGGCTTCATCTAAATGGTTCTAAGAAGAAAGGCTTCACCTTATTTCAAAGTGCCCACTGAGGGCACAACTGCTAGGTAATTTCTCTAAGAACATATTCTGGTTCCTGTACCATTTGAATCCTTCTTGATAATAATATGCATAAGGAGAAACAACAAGAATATAATTTGGAAGTTTTAACACTGGTTTATTCTGAGGAAGGCTTTAACTGGAAAAAAAAAAAAAAGAATGCGTAGATGTCAGCTTCAGAAACAATTTTTCCTACACATCATCTAGCTTAGTAATTTGGTGGCAACAAGAGTCATAAATGCTATCAAAAACAGCAGTGAGGTTTAAAAATAAAAATTCAAACAATAATATCCTTCACATTTTTAATATGTCATTTACTGAATTGGCAATCACAACTGAGATTTATGAGAGCTTTCTAGTTATAAAAAACAAATTAATCGTACCTTTTTAGATTTTCATTGTCTCTAAATTTTATCAGGCAAGCATATAGGATTTCCTTCTCATCAAATGCTATGTCTGTCCTGGTGTCTCCAGTCACATGAGACCTTTTGTATCATTACTCCCTTGAGTCCCAATTCTTACTAGGAGTCCTGGGCAAACACAAAAGTAACCTGGCAGTTACATCATTCTACATAAATGAAAAAAGACTCTGCTATCTAAAAATAATGAAAGGATCCATTTAAATTAATGTTATTTTTTGTGAGGTATTCATTTTACTTTGTAATAATGTAATTCTGATTCAAATAGAGTTCTTATGAGCTTTAAAAAATCTCTAGAGATTATATACAGGGGAGTAATTTAATTCTTATATTTTCATTTCTTATAATGATATTTGAGATTTTTAGTGCTGCTGCTGACAGCTTATGGAAACTGTTTTATTTGGAAATTCTGATTTTTAAAACTGTCCAGCTCTTATTTATAAGAAGCATAATTATTAAGAAAAAGGTTTTTTTTTGTTCCTTTAAGGTATTCATTCTTTTGCTATTTATTCCTCACTTGATTTCACAATTCTGTTTGTGTCACTATGATTAGTTGCTATGGAAATTACCTCCTATGGAAATGATTCCAATGTCATTATTGTAATAATATGACTTTAATGACAAATATCAATAGCAGACACGAACCCCTACTAGAAAAAGGAAATCTAAATAATATTTTTAGAAGGATTAATTCTGAAATTATCATGGTCAAATTTTCTGATATTTTTAATAGGTCATCTGCTTTTTAAATAAGTATTAAATGAATTTTAAGGTGTTAACAGCTACTCATTTTCCCAAATGCCAATGTCACAATGGAAATTAATACCACACATAGAAAAGTGGAAGTAAAGAACATTTCATCTACTTGTTACCTAAACTTAAAAATACATTTGCTTTACATTTTGCTTTACAAATGTCAACAGGATTTCAGGGATCATCAAGGAAACAACTTTGAATAACATATTACATATTCTCTTTAAAGATGAAGAATTTAATATTCCAAAATTTATCCCAGGAATTTGAAAGGTCAGTCAACTAGTGAGTAAAACAATAGACGAGAGCCAGTGGACTATTAGATGAGAATTCCAGAATGCTAAGAAGAAATCTTCTTGGGTGGATTCTATAATTTGTGGTTTGAATAAAACTTTTGGAACATTCCGTTAGTATTAAAATTCTCACAATGAGAATATGGCTCTTATTTAACACAGTTTAAATTACTAGACAATCTCTCCCCAAAGAAATTTTAATGCTTTTTTTCTGCCTAGTGCTTGCTCACTGCCTAGTAGTAATTTAGGAATAAATTAACCCTTCCAACAATTGAGATATTGTCTAGAAACTGCCTCTTATCCTCTGCTACAGAAATAACTTCAATTCTGAAAATCATAAAAGAGAATCCATTTCTTCATTATAAAATATTTTTATACCTATTAATTGATATAAATCACTATCATATTTACCTACATAATTACATATTACTATATCTACAGTGCTTCTGAATTAAGCTTCACAGTTATAGATTTTTTTAATGTTTTATACATTAAGGGTTTTCTATACTTGTGTCCACCACCATGATCTAGGGTCCAAAATGTCTTTGATACATTTCTGCCTTGGAGCTGGTATTGGCTTGGCTTCAATATTAGTTTTAGTGTCTGTGTGTTCACCATCAGTTAAACTACTTTTCCTGGCAGGAAGAAGTTTTCGAGGAGCAGCCACTGGTTTCTGTAAGTGATGCATCGGGGTTGACAGTTTGGTATCCAAAGGCGAGGTCTGAGATACACTTGTTTTTTCCCAGTTGCCCTGAACCAATTGATTTTTGTTGCTCTGTGTTTTTAAGTTGAATGGAGCTTTATCAGAAGGAGGAAGGGGAGCTTGTCTCTTTTTCCCTTTCTCTTCATGTAACTGCTTGCTTGCAGGAGATAATACCTTTTTCTTGATGAGAACTTGGTGATTACCATCAAAGAGTGTGGCCCAAGAAGGAGATGAGCCTTCTTCATGCTGGCCAATTAGGAACTCTCCATTTGTCTCTTCAATTTTTTTTTGTATTATACCAGTTAAACTCTCAAGTTTCATAGGTGAATCAATGCCTGTAATAATTATTAGAAAAAATACATGGAACAAATTCTGAAGAAGTATACCCTTTACCCAAGTAAGTTATTACATTCTGTTATCTATATAATAGTTATCCAAACCAGACCAGGATAAGTGTTTTTTTTTTAATATGTTTACTTATAAAAATAGCCATACTAATGGAATCAAAAAATAAGATCATGTACTGCACACATGCACACACACACATACACACACATCCATAAGTATATTCCTAAATATATGTGGAAAGTCCAGTTTTCAAAGGAGTTGAGCTTCATCAGAATTTTTTTGAATTCTGCAGATTAAGTATTCATTAAATAACTTTTGTTGGGTTTAAAATCTATTCTGACTTATAGGTAAGAGTGGATTCCCTTTTATAAACCCCTAATAGGTAAACTGGGAAAATGTAACTGGATTAGTATTTCTTCCTGTAGACCAGCAAAGTCTTTGTAATAGGAAAAAAATCCAAAACAAAACCCCCATGGAAACAGAGTGAAGCCTTAATACCACTTTGGTGATTTTCCTTGGAAAAAATGGGAGGCATTTATGTCAATTACATGATATTTTCAAATGTGTAAGCTCAAATGTTTTATTTTAAATCTAACATTTAAAGGTATATGTAAGTGCAGGAACACTGGTGGTAAAATATGCTAGAATTTAGCACTGATTTGTGCTTGTTCACAACACTGCTCACTGAGGCAATCACACAAAGATAAATAAATATACTTCAAAGTGTGGGGAAAATGGAATATTTATGAAACTAGAAATCTAAAATTTTCCAAAGTATTAAACTTAACCATTTTTTTTTTGCCTGAGAGGAAAACTTTCATTTATTAATATTCATTTATCAACACTACTTTAAAACAAATTTAATAAAATATGGAAAAAATTACTGAACATAATTACATTTTAAAATGTCAAGGTTTATATCTTCAGAATTTTCATCAGCTACTCAGCTAATATTTATTTTCAGTGTACCCTTATTCATTTTGAAGTCTTAACATTTCTGTTTGATCTTAAGCATTCAAACTATGAAAAATGTGTATTCATTAATTTTGTATTAATTCATCTTTTAAACATGAGTTTCTTAGTCTGTAATCATAGTCTTTTTTCATTCATTTTTGACTGTGGCTTGAAAATTTTAGCATTTTAATGTCAATAGAATAAGCTGCTTGTGTAAGGACAATGTCGTTTTTGTTACCCTGAAGCTTAGAAAAGATAAACCCCACTTACTCATATCATGATAGACTGAGGTTGCCTCTTTTGTCAAGAACAAAGGTGGTTTCCGTGGTGACATAATCTCAATTTTCATAAGTTCTTCACAACAATGCTTCCATTGGCCTAAGAAAGAAAAAGGTAGGCTAGTTTAAAACAAATGTGAAATATATATTTAATTTTTAACAGATTATCAACACGTTTTTTGCTTTGAAAAAATAAGTGAATTCATGAAGTATTATCTTAAAGAAGTTATAAAAACCTAGTACTACCCATTATTTCTAAGTCTAGGCACAAATGTACTCTATTTTAAATATAAATCTCTATGAACAGATATTAAGCTAAGCTCTGTAGGCTACTAAATACTACATTACTTCTCTAAACAGTCAATAACTAAAATGCTTATGGTAAAAATTTGTGTAAGTTCTCTTAAATATTATATAAAAATATTCAGTATTTAAAGCAGCTGAAAAGTAAAGATTAACTGAAATATAGTTATCTGGAAGGAAGCAAAAAAAAATATAAGTAGTATTTCTCAGAAAATGATTTCATTTTTTTAAATATTAATGGACATTTTGTTTATTTTCAGTTTTGAGCTGTCATGATTAAGTTGCTATGAACACTGACATACAGATTTTTTAAATATATTTATTTAATTAGAGGTTAATTACTTTATAATATTGTATTGGTTTTGCCATACATCAACATGAATCTGCCAGAAAATGATTTTAATTTTGAAAATTTTAATTAACAAATAAGAATTGCTTACAAAAAATTCTTTTAAGTTGATAGTCATGCCCTCCTAAAAATCAGGAAAACTAGAAAAATGCTGTATTTTCATTTTATTTTGGGTACATAAAAACCTGTTACTATAAAGACAGATCATTCAAAATTCTAACTGGATGCGATGGACTTGAGTTTGAGTAGGCTCCGGGAGTTGGTGATGGACAGGGAAGCCTGGCATGCTGCACTCCATGGGGTCACAAAGAGTTGGACACGACTGAACTGAACTGAATTTATTTTAGGAAGGACACTTAAATAAAGCCATTAGGCATTCAAAATAATACTCAATAATAAAAATACTTGAATAAGTTGTTTTAATTATTAAAATTGAAAAGTGTGGACTGTATTAATTTTTCTTGTAATTATGTTTTACTATGTTCATCTCAAAATAAAATTCTCAGATTTATTTCTTCTGAGTGGATATTAAAAAATATTTAGCCTTTCCATCTTTATTGTGGACTTGTATGCTGGGTTTTACCATTCTTACATGCTATCTTACATTAGCAGAAAAGTAAATGTAATATACATGTGCCTTTTTCTACTGATTTATGATCTGTATTTCTTTTTATTATATTCTCAACCTCTACATTCAACATTCAACTTATTTCCCATGGCTTAAAAATTAAAGATACTTCATGTTTACTCAAATTATCTATTTTTATTATTTTAGGTCTAATTTATATCATGTTAATATGGTAATATATACATAAATTTTAGATCCATCACTTTAAATAGTTAAGAAATATTTTTAAAAATCCCTTTCAATATGTTTTATTACAATGCTAAGTATAGAATATGGTAAAAAATTTCAAAATATCTCATATAGCAATATATAAAGGGAATAAAATCTTGAGTTTAAGCCTTCAAAGGTTGCTCTGTAGAATTTAAATCTAGTAGGATCTGAGATTTGATAAATTATTCCTCCTTTTACTTCCTTTTTAGATATAGAAACGCCAGCCTTTTCTTTTGGGAGGCAGGAAAAAAATGGCCTTATCTAATGGAAAAGTAATGAAACACTTTAAACCAGCAAACAATTCTCTGTCAAATCTTAGACAAGTAATATAGTACAGCATTGTTTCAATATTGATAGTTGAAAGCTTTTCATTGTTAAACTGATAGCAGAATACTAACTATGTTGAAAACTGCAATATAGAGCCACATTATCCCATGTGTTATACAAGTCAGAGATATAAATGTGCCATGTTCACTCATCAAGACATTACAATTAAACACTTTACCAGTAAATAAATTAGCAAGCATAGGTATATGTAATACGAACATGCTAACAATAAAGGCCCAGTATGAGATATTAAATGGGTACATTCTGCTCACATAAAACCTGTATATTGAAGATGTTTCTTACCACATATACTATTATAATGCTCCCATTCAAAATAATCTATTATGTTAAGATGCTTATTTAACTTAGTATATATTATTAAATATTTGAAAAAAATCTTTCACTATTCCAAGCAGTGACCTATTTGATTGTCTAGAACAGGTGTCATTCCTCTTTTACATGTTAGCTCTCAGATATTAAAAATTAGCTATTACCTCCTCCCTGCCTCCCAACCTCCTTCTCAAGCTGTCCTTCCACAGGCTAAACACACCTAGCTCCATCAGTGTTTTCTCATCATTTCCAGTTTTCTCACCCTCATGACTTTCTACTCTCAAGCTAAGTCTAGTAATTGAAATATGTTCTAAGTATTAAATTACTCTTACTTTATTCTGCCCTAGATATCTATCCTCTATTTCGTTGCATACATCACATTTCACTGAAGATTACAAGAGGCTACACTTATTACTAGGAGAGTAAAAATTCTAAAGTACAAGTCACTCTTTGGGATAATATGTGCAATTCCATTTTTGCTTCAGATCTTCATATCTTACACAATGAATTCTAAACAGCAAATGTAATACTATTTATACTTTAAAAATTAGACTGGCAGATTTTATCTCCAAAGCATTAAATACTATAGAAGTAGCCAGACCTGAGAACCTAGTTGTCATCACTTTATTACTTTGACAGCACAAAAAAGTCATGAGATTCTTTAATTTTTATTGGAGTATTGTTGCTTTACAATGTTTAGTTTCTACTGTACAGCAAAGTGAATCAGCTATACGTATACGTATACTCCCTCTTTTTTGATTTCCTTCCCATTTAGGAAGGAACCATAGAGCAACTGAGTAGAATTCCTTGTGCTATACAAGAGGTTCTCATTAGTTATCTATTTTATACATAGTATCAACAGTGTCGATTCCAATCTTCCGATTCATTTCTCCTCAAATGTCATGAGATTCTTACTCCACCAACTCTCTCTTTTAGCATAATAAATTATTTTACATAATTTGAGGAATGAAAACATGAAATCATCTAACAGTAGTTGATATCTAGACTATACTATTCTCACATTTTTACTCCTCTTTCCTGTTTTTGTCTACACAAAAATTTTAAAATGCCAGTGTGTGTGTGTGCATCCTAAGTTGCTTCAGCTATGTCTGACTCTTTCCGACCCTATGGGCTGTAGCCTACAAGAATACTGGAGTGGGTAGCCACGTCCTCCTCCAGGGGATCGTCCCAATCCAGGGATCAAACCTGTGTGTCCTGCAGCACCTGCATTGAAGGCAGATTCTCTAATGCTGAGCCACTGGGGAAGCCCTTAAAATGCCAGAATCATTTCTAAAAGTAACACAGTCTCTACAAGACAGACTCTAAACCAAGAGCAGTTAGGAAAGTAGTGAAAATTTTAGCTGTAATCAGCAAATGAGAGGAAGCTGTTGTCTTTTAAGTTACATACCTAAGATCAGCTGAAATTTTAAAATAAAGAAATGCAGTACATGCAGGTAAACGTGTAACAAATATTTAAACATCTACTAGTGTTAGTTGCTCAGTCGTGTCCAACTCTTTGCAACCCCATGGACTGTAGTCCACCCAGCTCCTCTGTCTATGGAATTCTCCAGGCAAGAATGTTGGAGTGAGTTGCAATTCCCTTCTCCAGGGGCTTTTCCCAACCCAGGGATCAAACCCAGGTTTCCTGTATAGGCAGATTCTTTACCATCTGAGCCAACAGGGAAGACCCATTTAAACATCTACTGAGTGCCAATGGACAATACTTAAGGAAAACAAGTTCTGAAAAATCCAAGAAAGCCCTGGAAGGAGTCCCCTGGTTCCCCGCAATAAACCTGAAACCTATTCAGGCTTCAATTTTCTCATCTTAAAAACAGAGAGAAATAATTTCTACTTCACTGGGTTGTTATGAAAAATAAATAAAACCATATGGTATTCGGAAGCTAATCAATAAATTTATTTCCCTTTTCTGCCCCCTCCCCAACCATCACTGTAATAACTGGCCAAGCCATGGATCAGAGTATGCTTATAAAAATTAAACTGAGGACTGCAGATATTAACTATTTTAGAGAGTTCTCAGTAACAGCTCCTAAATGTCTAGGATTAGGATCTAATCCTAGTTCCTAATATAACTCTAGGATTATCTCAAAGAGCTGTAGAAATAACTTCCTATTGTTTAAAAATGGTTTTACTTTGCAATTCTATAGAAAAGTATCATAAAGACATAAAATACTGGTTGAATCTAACAGTAGGCTTAGTTTGCTTAGAAACAGCCATTATCAATAGTCCACATTTTCAATACAGTTTCAATATTTTTGTTGATAAAATTCCTCCTTAAATTGAGAATATTAGAACCTCATATATTTTACATACTATAACTCTGTTACATTACTATCACATTGTTTTTATAATCCATGTCATTGAATTGTATTATTGAAACTGAAAAACCATATGTGCTGTTTTAAAAAAAACCCTCTTTGGATGATGTCCAAAATGATATAATGAATCGGGAGTTAACAGAAGTCTACCTAAAAACGAATCTCTTTTTGAACATTTCACTATTTTATGATCATTACTATCCTAGAGAAGTTTTTTTTACTCATATAGCTTATTATCCTTTTGATCGGAGAGACTGCCTTAAGCCATTCAACCTGGTATTTTGAGAAAATGTGGTTTACTTGTTTTAGGGACCAGAACTTAAAAGTAACAGGCAATGATACTAGAAATTCACAGGTATTATCAGTCATGCACTGGGAAAAAATTGACAGAAAAAAGCATCAATGCATTGATGATATACTACCATTTTATTTAAGAGCATACAAATTCTTAATACAAATTATACAACTGTAATTTTAGTATTTAGTTTGCTATGTACATCCTTTCATGCTACATGAATATACTACTAGAGAATCCAAATGTCAGCTTACTAAGATCAAAGAAATGCTGCCAGAAGGCTTCCATCCACTTCTGAAGATCTTCTCTATTGTCAGCTGAAAATATATGAATTACAGCCTGTCCAGCAACAGGGTTGATGACAGAGAAATTATGAATTCTTTTCATTTTATCCTTATCCACTGCTCGAATTCTGGTTTCCTAAAAATTAAGACAAAATTGGTGTTTAACAAGAGACTATTTCTGTAATGATCAAGTAAATGTGTTATTGCATAGCTACCATGTTTATATCAGATGCAATTACAATCTTATTGCTGATCAGTTGAAATTTAAAACATGTAATTTTGAGAATTTTCAATATACAAGCTCAAATCAAGAAAGTTTTTTTAAAAATACATTAAAAATACTGAGTAATGTTTCAAAGTATACTACATGTAGCCCTAATGTTAAATTACATGAGATTAAAACATAACCTCTGTTGATCTCTCAGTTTAAGTAGGAGTTTGTTGTCTTTTATATACATCTTAAAATTTGTAATAAAACAAGTAAGCATGTTATAACTGTAATGAGTTATGTTAACCGTATTTCCAACAGTAATAAAATAATCAGTAAAGTATGTTTCTTATTCTAATATTCACTCATAAAATAGTGTTATCAGTTAAAGCAGTAAAATCATAATGTAACATTTACATAATGTAGTAAATAGTAAAGTTAGGCTTTCATTATTAACATTTATTTCATACGTAACATTCATTTACCAAGCTCATAGCTAAAGATCCATAAAGTAATATAAATTTGAAAATGGTACAAAAATATTTTCTAAAATGATGAATGCACCACTTTATAACAAAGGCAACAGCTTCATACATGCTGATAGTCTAAACCTTTTCTTTAAATTTTTTTCAGTGTTTATTTTTGGCTGTGTTGGGTCTTTGTACTGCACGTGGGCTTTTCTCTAGCTGCAGCAAGCAGGGCGAGGGGCCTGGGGTGTTAACTCTTCATTGTGGTGCACGGGCTTCTCACTGAGGTGGCTTCTCACATTGAGGAGCACAGGCTGTAGGCAAACAGCCTTCAGGAGTTGCAGCTCGAGAGCTTTAGAGCACGGGCTCAGTTGTTCCAGGGCATGTGGATTCTTCCCAGATCAGGGATCGAATCCACGCTCCTGCATTGGTAGGCAGATTCTTACTCACTGTGCCAGCAGGGAAGTCCCAATCTAGGAAAAAGGGAAGTCCCTTTTTTCTGAGTGGCAGTAGTATGACACTGTGTGATCCACCTTGTGTTTATGGGTAGAAGAGACTATTCCCAAGTCACATATATGCATTGATTCGTCTCGTGATAAGCTAGCAACTACAACTAGTTTCCAAGGAACTATGGATAAAAGTCTGAAATAGACCTATAAAGCAAAGATAGTGATCTGGCTGCCTGGACAATGACTGACACTTACATTTTTCTAGTGCAATGCTGTTCACTAGAAATATGTTGTGTGCCCCATAAGTAACTTAAGATTTTCCAGTAACGAAATTTAAAAAAGGTAAAATGCAACTAGTAAAAATAATTATGTAATAACATATTATTTTAAAATAATATATTTTTATAACCCAGATATTGAAAATATTTTAACATGTAATTGACTAAAAGTGTTGAGATATTTTACATAGTTTTCTTCACTAAAGTCTCAAAAAATTCCAGTCTGTATTTTACAGTTACAATATATCTCAACTTGGACTGGCCACATCTTAAGCACCGAACAGACACAAATGGCTAGCGGCAACTATACTGACAAGAGCAGTTCTAGAGCTGGATGGTTAAGCCTACTGTAATGAATGCAGAATACTTGGCTGGCAGTTACAAAGGCTGATTCAGAGTGGGAAGAAATTATTCACTTTATACTGAATATAGAATGAAGAGAATCTGTGTGTAGAGACACACACCAAAACCGATGTATACATTTAACGATGTCCTACGTGGACATTTGAGAAGTAGCAAAGAGTTTGGAAGAAAAGCTATCCATTCGCCGACAAACAGATAAATATGAGCAGGTGAACACCATACAGATGACATAAATTATTTTCTGAAGGAACTCCTATTTAAAAATCACAAGAAAAAATGTATGCCATAGAAAGTAGTTCAGTTCAGTCACTCAGTCATGTCTGACTCTTTGCAACCCTGTGGATTGCAGCACACCAGGCTTCCCTGTCTATCACCAACTCCCGGAGATTACTCAAACTTATGCCCATTGAGTCGGTGATGCCATCCAACCAATTATCCTCCACTGTCCCCTTCTCTTCCTGCCTTCAATCTTTCCAGCATCAGGGTCTTTTCCAATGAGTCACATCTTCGCATCAGGTGGTCAAAGTACTGTAGTTTCAGCTTCAGCATCAGTCCTTCCAATGAATATTCAGGACTGATTTCCTTTAGGATTGACTGATTGGATCTCCTTGTAGCCCAGGGGACTCTCAAGAGTCTTTTCCAACACCACAGTTCAAAAGCATCAATTCTTTGGAGCTGAGCTTTCCTTATAGTCCAACTTTCACATCCATGGAAAAACCATAGCTTTGACTAGATGGAGCTTTGTTGACAAAGTAATGTCTCTGCTTTTTAATATTCTGTCTAGTTTGGTCATAGCTTTTCTTCCAAGGAGTAAGCATCTTTTAATTTCATGGCTGCAGTCACCATTTGCAGTGATTTCGGAGTCCAAGAAAATAAAGTCTCTCACTGTTTCCATTGTTTCCCCATCTATTCACCATGAAGTGATGGGACCAGGTGTCATGATCCCAGTTTTCTGAATGTTGAGCTTTAAGCCAACTTTTTCACTCTTTCACTTTCAGCAAGAGGCTTTTTAGTTCCTCTTCACTTTCTGCCATAAGGGTGGTGTCATCTGCATATCTGAGGTTATTGATATTTCTCCCGGCAATCTTGATTCCAGCTTGTGCTTCCTCCAGCCCAGTGTTTCTCATGATGTACTCTGCATAGAAGTTAAATAAGCAGGGTGACAATATACAGTCTTGATGTACTCCTTTCCCAATTTGGAACCAGTCTTCTATTCCATGTCCAGTTCTAACTGTTGCTTCCTGATCTGCATATAGGTTTCTCAAGAGGCAGGTCAGGTGGTCTGGTAGTCCCATCTCTTGAAGAATTTTTCACAGTTTGTTGTGATCCACACAGTCAAAGGCTTTGGCATAGTCAATAAAGCAGAAATAGATGTTTTTCTGGAACTCCCTCATTTTTTCGATGATCCAGCGGATGTTGGCAATTTATCTCTGGTTCCTCTTCCTTTTCTAAATCCAGCTTGGACATCTGGAAGTTCACGGTTCATGTACTGTTGAAGTCTGGCTTGGAGAATTTTGAGCATTACTTTGCTAGTGTGAGATGAGTGCAATTGTGCAGCAGTTTGAACATTCTTTGGCATTGCTTTTCTTTGAGACTGGAATGAAAAATGACCTAGAATTTTGAGCATTACTTTGCTAGTGTGTGAGAGGAGTGCAACTGTGCAGTAGTTTGAACATTCTTTGGCATTGCCTTTCTTTGGGATTGGAATGAAAACTGACCTGAAAAATGGTGAGTACAAGGACGTGTGCTCATTTTCTCCTGTGAGAACTCCAAAACTACAACTCCTTGCTGAACAACTGTTTACTGAAGAATGTTGGATTCCACCAGAAAAGATACCCCATGTCCAAGGGCAAAGGAGAAGCCCCAGAAAGACGATAGGAGGGGCGAAATTGCATTTATAATCAAACCCCTTATCCACCAGAGATGCTCAGAGGGCTCAAACAAACCTTGTGAGCACCAGGACCCACAGACCACACAGAGACTGAGCCAGAGCTGTGTTTTGAGTGTCTCTTGCAAAGTGCCTGCTGCAGGGGCAGGGGCTCTGGGTGCAGCAGACCTGCGTATGGCATAAGCCCTTTTGGAGGAGGTCACCATTAACTCCACCATAGAGCCACCAGAACTTAACACAGGACTGGGGAAACAGACTCTTGGAGGGCAGAAACAGAACCTTGTATGCATCTGGACCAGGAGAAAGGAGCAGTGACCCCACAAGAGACTGACCCAGACTTACCCGTGAGTGTTCAGGCAACTCAGGCAGAGGCGTGGGTCAACAATGGCCTGCTGCAGGGTCGGGGGCACTGAGTGCAGCAACGGATGCATGGGACCTTCTGAACAGTGGGTCACCATTACCTTCATTACCTCCACCATAGTTTGGCCTCAGGTCAAACAACTGGGAGGGAACACAGCCCTGCCCAACAACAGAAAACTGGATTAAAGATGTACTGAGCCCCACGCCCAAGGTAAGAGAAACTCAAGTAAGATGGTAGGTGTTGCAAGAGGGCATCAGAGGGCAGACACACTGAAACCATACTCACAGAAAACTAGTCAATCTAATCACACTAAGACCACTGCCTTGTCTAACTCAATGAAACCAAGCCATGCCTGCAGGGCAACCCAAGACGGGCGGGTCACGGTGGAGAGGTCTGACAGAATGTGGTTCACTGGAGAAGGGAATGGCAAGCCACCTCAGTATTCTTGCCTTGAGAACCCCATGAACAGTATGAAAAGTCAAAATGATAGGATACCAAAAGAGGAGCTCCCCAGGTCATTAGGTGCCCAATATGCTACTGGAGATCAGTGGAGAAATAACTCCAGAAAGAATGAAGGGATGAAGCCAAAGCAAAAACAATATTCAGTTGTGGATGTGACTGGTGATAGAAGCAAGATCTGATGCTGTAAAGAGCAATATTGCATAGGAACCTGGAATGTCAGGTCCATGAATCAAGGCAAATTGGAAGTGGTCAAACAAGAGATGGCAAGGGTGAATGTCGACATTCCCTAGAATGTCAGCAAACTAAAATGAACTGCAATGGGTGAATTTAACTCAGATGACTATTATATCTAATACTGCAGGCAGGATTCCCTCAGAAGAAATGGAGCAGCCATTATGGACAACAAAAGAGTCCGAAATGCAGTACTTGGATGCAATCTCAAGAACGACAGAATGATCTCTGTTCATCTCCAGGGCAAACCATTCAATATCACAGTAATCCAAGCCTATGCCCCAACCACTGAAGAAGCTGAAGAACCTGAAGTTGAACAGTTTTATGAAGACCTACAAGACCTTTTAGGACTAACACCTAAAAAAGATGTTCTTTTCATTATAGGGGACTGGAATGCAAAAGTAGAAAGTCAAGAAACACCTGGAGTAACAGGCAAATTTGGCCTTGGAATGCGGAATGAAGCAGGGCAAAGATTAATATAGAGTTTTGCCAAGAAAATGCACTGGTCATACCAAACACCCTCTTCCAACAACACAAGAGAAGACTCTACACATGGACATCATCAGATGGTCAACACCGAAATCAGACTGATTATATTCTTTGCATCCAAAGATGGAGAAGCTCTAGACAGTCAACAGAAACAAGACCAGGAGCTGACTGTGGCTCAGATCATGAACTCCTTATTGCCAAATTCAGACTCAAACTGAAGAAAGTAGGGAAAACTGCTAGACCATTCAGGTATGACTTAAATCAAATCCCTTATGATTATACAGTGGAAGTGAGAAATAGATTTAAGGGCCTAGATCTGAAAAACAGAGTGCTTGATGAACTATGGAATGAGGTTCGTGACACTGTACAGGAGACAGGGAGCAAGACCAGCCCCATGGAAAAGAAATGCAAAAAAGCAAAATGGCTGTCTGGGGAGGCCTTACAAATAGCTGTGAAAAGAAGAGAGGCAAAAAGCAAAGGAGAAAAGGAAAGATATAAGCATCTGAGTGCAGAGTTCCAAAGAATAGCAAGAAGAGATAAGAAAGCCTTCCTCAGGGATCAATGCAAAGAAATAGAGGAAAACAACAGAATGGGAAAGACTAGAGATCTCTTCAAGAAAATTAGAGATACCAAGGGAACATTTCATGCAAAGATGGGCTCGATAAAGGACCGAAATGGCCTGGACCTAACAGAAGCAGAAGATATTAAGAAGAGGTGGCAAGAATACATGGAAGAATTGTACAAAAAAGATCTTCACGACCCAGATAATCATGATGATGTGATCACTAATCTAGAGCCAGTCATCTTGGAATGTGAAGTCAAGTGGGCCTTAGAAAGCATCACTACAAACAAAGCTAGTGGAGGTGATGGAATTCCAGTTGAGCTGTTTGAAATCCTGAAAGATGATGCTGTGAAAGTGCTGCACTCAATATGCCAGCAAATTTGGAAAACTCAGCAGTGGCCACAGGACTGGAAAAGGTCAGTTTTCATTCCAATTCCAAAGAAAGGCAATGCCAAAGAATGCTCAAACTACCACACAACTGCACTCATCTCACATGCTAGTGAAGTAATGCGCAAAATTCTCCAAGCCAGGCTTCAGCAATACGTGAACTGTGAACTCCCTGATGTTCAAGCTGGTTTTAGAAAAGGCAGAGGAACCAGAGATCAAATGGCCAACATTCGCAGGATCATGAAAAGGCAAGAGTTCCAGAAAAACATCTATTTCTGCTTTATTGACTATGCCAAAGCCTTTGACTGTGTGGATCACAATAAACTGTGGAAAATTCTGAAAGAGATGGGAATACCAGACCACCTAACCTGCCTCTTGAGAAATCTGTATGCAGGTCAGGAAGCAACAGTTAGAACTGGACATGGAACAGCAGACTGGTTCCAAATAGGAAAAGGAATACGTCAAGGCTGTATATTGTCACCCTGCTTATTTAACTTCTATGCAGAGTACATCATGAGAAACGCTGGGCTGGATGAAGCACAAGCTGGAATCAAGATTGCCGGGAGAAATATCAATAACCTCAGATATGCAGATGACACCACCCTTCTGGCAGAAAGTGAAGAGGAACTAAAAAGCCTCTTGATGAAAGTGAAAGAGGAGAGCGAAAATGTTGACTTAAAGCTCAACATTCAGAAAACGAAGATATTGGCATCTGGTCCCATCACTTCATGGCAAATAGATGGGGAAACAGTGGAAAAGTATCAGACTTTATTTTGGGGGGCTCCAAAATCACTGCAGATGGTGAGTGCAGCCATGAAATTAAAAGACGCTTACTCCTTGGAAGAAAAGTTATGACCAACCTAGATAGTATATTCAAAACCAGAGACATTACTTTGCTGACTAAGGTCCATCTAGTCCTGTGGTCATGTATGGATGTGAGAGTTGGACTGTGAAGAAGGCTGAGCGCCAAAGAATTGATGCTTTTGAACTGTACTAAAGCTCCAGTACTTTGGCCACCTCATGCGAAGAGTTGACTCAATGAGAAAGACTCTGATGCTGGGAGGGATTGGGGGCAGGAGGAGAAGGGGACGACTGAGGATGAGATGGCTGGATGGCATCACGGACTCGATGGACATGAGTCTGAGTGAACTCCGGGAGATGGTGATGAACAGGGAGGCCTGGGGTGCTGCGATTCATGGGGTCGCAAAGAGTCAGACATGACTGAGCAACTGAAAGAACTGAGCATAGCCCCGCCCATCAGAACAAGGCCCAGTTTCCTCCTTAGTCAGTCTCTCTAATCAGGAAGCTTCCATAAGCCTCTTATCCTTATCCATCAGAGGGCAGTTCAGTTCAGTTCAGTGGCTCAGTCCTGTCAGACTCTTTGCGACCCCTTGGACTGCAGCACGCCAGGCCTCCCTGTTCATCACCAACTCCTGGAGTTTACTGAAACTCATGTCCACTGAGTCAGTGATGCCATCCAACCATCTCATCCTCTGTCATCCCCTTCTCCTCCTGTCTTCAATCTTTCCCAGCATCAGGGTGTTTTCCAATGAGTCAGATCTTCGCATTAGGTGGCCAAAGTATTGCAGTTTCAGCTTCAGCATCAGTCCTTCCAATGTATATTCAGGACAGATTTCCTTTAGGATTGACAGGTTGGATCTCTGTGCAGTCCAAAGAACTCTCAAGAGTCTTCTCCAACACCAGAGTTCAAAAGTGTCAATTCTTCGATGCTCAGCTTTCTTTATAGTCCTACTCTCACATCCATAGATGACTAATGGAAAAGCCATAGCCTTGACTAGACAGACCTTTGTTGGCAAAGTAACGTCTCTGCTTTTTAATATGCTGTCTAGGTTGGTCATAACTTTTCTTACAAGGAGTAACTTTTAGTTTCATGGCTGCAGTTACCATCTGCAGTGATTTTGGAGCCTCCAAAAATAGTGTCTGCCACTATTTCCACTGTTTCTCCATCTATTTGCCATGAAGTGATGGGATCAGAGGGCAGACAGAATGAAAACCACAATCACAGAAAACTAATCAAACTGATCACATGAACCACAGCCTTGTCTAACTCAATGAAACTATAAGCCATGCCCTGCAGGGCCACCCAAAATTGATGGGTCATGGTGGAGAGTTCTGATAAAACATGGTCCACTGGAGAAGGGAATGGCAAACCACTTCAGTATTCTTGCCTTGAGAACCCCATGTAGTTACAAAGCTTTGAAATTTTGAAGTATAGTAAAATATAAGGACTGGTAACTTAGAGACAGTCTATCCTGTCATTTTTTTAAAAAGTAGGAATGTATCTTCAGAGGATTGTTATTACTTATGGCCAATATTGTTATTTTATTGTAATAGGATCTTTTTACACTCTTATGCCTTGGAATAAACTTGAGGAGTTAACTTCCTTAAGTAATTACTTATACAGTATTTAATAATGCTGCCCTAAATGGCATCTGGAGCCTTTGAATACATGTAATCAACCTTTTCAGATATAAACCTTATTATCATTAGCAGAGAATGACTTAAATCTCAAAATAATTTTTGATATATTCCTTTCAAACTAAATAAAAGCTGTTGCAGATATGGAGGGCTGGGGTGACAACACTCTACTGCTGTTAATATTGAAAAACAAACCTGAATGCTAAAACACAAACTATTCTTATTTCGTATTGTTGCTGAAACTGCGATTCCCTCCATTCAAATCGATCTTAATACAAATTCTGACTATCATTTGTACTAGGTTGGTACAAAAGTAATTGTGGTTTTGGACCGTGAACTGAAAATCATTATAACTAGGCTTAAACACATCTTTATTAATCAAAATAGGAACCATTACAATAACACATTTTTGCCAATGAGAAATAAGTTTGTTTATTCCTACAAAGTAAAAATTCACGCTTTACAATTCAATGAAGTCTTGGAAAGCATTTTCTGCCTCCTACTGGTTGTGGAAGTGTTTTCCCTGCAAAAAGTTATCAAGATACTAGAAGTGGTAATCTGCTGCCAAGCTGTCAGGTGAATATGGCAGATGAGTAAAAACCTCATAGCCCAATTCATTCCACTTGAAGCACTGGTGTGTGACGTGAGGTCAGGCGCTGTCATAGAGAAGAACTGGGAACTCTGTTGACCAGTGCCAGCTGTAGGCATTGCAGTTTTTGGTCCATCTCACTGAGTTGCTGAGCATACTTCTCAGATGTAATGGTTTCACTGGGATTTAGAAAGCTGTACTGGATCAGACTGGCAGCAGACCACCAGTGACCATCACCCTTTTTGGGGTGCAAGTTTGGCTTTGGAAAGTGCTTTGGAGCCTCTTCTCGGTCCAATCACTGACTCAGCTATTGCCGGTTGTCACATAAAATCTACTTTTTGTTGCATGTCATAATGCAGTTTAGAAATGGTTCATTCTTCCTGCATAGAATAAGAGAAGCTGAAACTTTACCATGACAATTTTTTTTTGATTCGTTGTCAGCTCATGAGGCACCCACTTATCAAGCTTTTTCACCTTTCCAATCTGCTTTAAATGCCAAATGACCATAGCATGGCTGAAACTGAGTTCTTCAGCAACATCTTGTGTGAGTTTAAGTGGATCAACTTCTATGATCCTCTCAACTGGTAGTTGTCAACTTCAGATGGCCAGCCACTGTGTTCCTCATCTTCCAAGCTCTCGTCTCCTTTGCAAAACTTCTTGACCTACCCCTATACTGGATGTTTGTTAGCAGTTCCTGGGCCAAATGCATTTTGTTGACGTTGCGAGTTGTCTGTGCTACTTTCTGATGCACTTTGAACTCAGTTCAGTTCAGTTCAGTTCAGTCGCTCAGTTGTGTCCAACGCTTTGCGACCCCATGAATCTCAGCACGCCAGGCCACCCTATCCATCACCAACTCCTGGAGTTCACTCAGACTCACATCCATCGAGTCTGTGATGCCATCCAGCCATCTCATCCTCGGTCGTCCCCTTCTCCTCCTGCCCCCAATCCCTCTCAGCATCAGAGTCTTTTCCAATGAGTCAACTCTTCGCATGAGGTGGCCAAAGTACTGGAGCTTCAGCTTTAGCATCATTCCTCCAAAGAAATCCCAGGGTTGATCTCCTTCAGAATGGACTGGTTGGATCTCCTGGCAGTCCAAGGGACCCTCAAGAGTCTTCTCCAACACCACAGTTCAAAAGCATCAATTCTTTGGTGCTCAGCCTTCTTCACAATCCAACTCTCACATCCATACACGACCACAGGAAAAACCATAGCCTTGACTAGACGGACCTTAGTCGGCAAAGTAATGTCTCTGGTTTTGAATATACTATCTAGGTTGGTCATAACTTTTCTTCCAAGGAGTAAGCGTCTTTTAATTTCATGGCTGCACTCACCATCTGCAGTGATTTTGGAGCCCCCCAAAATAAACTCTGATACTTTTCCACTGTTTCCCCATCTATTGCCCATGAAGTGATGGGACCGGATGCGACGATCTTCGTTTTCTCAATGTTGAGCTTTAAGCCAACTTTTTCACTCTCTCCTCTTTCACTTTCATCAAGAGGCTTTTTAGTTCCTCTTCACTTTCTGCCATAAGGGTGGTGTCATCTGCATATCTGAGGTTATTGATATTTCTCCCGGCAATCTTCATTCCAGCTTGTGTTTCTTCCAGTCCAGCGTTTCTCATGATGTACTCTGCATAGAAGTTAAATAGGCAGGATGACAATATACAGCCTTGACGTATTCCTTTTCCTATTTGGAACCAGTCTGTTGTTCCATGTCCAGTTCTAACTGTTGCTTCCTGACCTGCATACAGATTTCTCAAGAGGCAGGTTAGGTGGTCTGGTATTCCCATCTCTCTCAGAATTTTCCACAGCTTACTGTGATCCATACAGTCAAAGGCTTTGGCATAGCCGATAAAGCAGAAATAGATGTTTTTCTGGAACTCTCTTGCTTTTTCCATGATCCAGTGGATGTTGGCCATTTGATCTTTGGTTCCTCTGCCTTTTCTAAAACCAGCTTGAACATCAGGGAGTTCACGGTTCACGTATTGCTGAAGCCTGGCTTGGAGAATTTTGTGCATTACTTTACTAGCATGTGAGATGCGTGCAATTGTGCAGTAGTTTGAGCATTCTTTGGCATTGCCTTTCTTTGGAATTGGAATGAAAACTGACCTTTTCCAGTCCTGTGGCCACTGCTGAGTTTTCCAAATTTGCTGGCATATTGAGTGCAACACTTTCACAGCATCATCTTTCTGAAATTGAAACAGCTCAACTGGAATTCCATCACCTCCACTAGCTTTGTTTGTAGTGATGCTTTCTAAGGCCCACTTGACTTCACATTCCAAGATGGCTGGCTCTAGATTAGTAATCACATCATCATGATTATCTGGGTCGTGAAGATCTTTTTTGTACAGTTTTTCCGTGTATTCTTGCCACCTCTTCTTAATATCTTCTGCTTCTGTTAGGTCCATACCATTTCTGTCCTTTATCGAGCCCATCTTTGCATGAAATATTCCCTTGGTATCTCTAATTTTCTTGAAGAGATCTCTAGTCTTTCCCATTCTGTTGTTTTCCTCTATTTCTTTGCACTGATTGCTGAAGAAGGCTTTCTTATCTCTTCTTGCTATTCTTTGGAACTCTGCACTCAGATGCTTATATCTTTCCTTTTCTCCTTTGCTTTTTGCCTCTCTTCTTTTCACAGCTATTTGTAAGGCCTCCCCAGACAGCCATTTTGCTTTTTTGCATTTCTTTTCCATGGGGCTGGTCTTGCTCCCTGTCTCCTGTACAGTGTCATGAACCTCATTCCATAGTTCATCAAGCACTCTGTTTTTCAGATCTAGGCCCTTAAATCTATTTCTCACTTCCACTGTATAATCATAAAGGATTTGATTTAGGTCATACCTGAATGGTCTAGCAGTTTTCCCTACTTTCTTCAGTTTGAGTCTGAATTTGGCAATAAGGAGTTCATGATCTGAGCCACAGTCAGCTCCTGGTCTTGTTTCTGTTGACTGTATAGAGCTTCTCCATCTTTGGATGCAAAGAATATAATCAATCTAATTTCGGTGTTGACCATCTGGGGATGTCCATGTGTAGAGTCTTCTCTTGTGTTGTTGGAAGAGGGTGTTTGGTATGACCAGTGCATTTTCTTGGCAAAACTCTATATTAATCTTTGCCCTGCTTCATTCTGCATTCCAAGGCCAAATTTGCCTGTTACTCCAGGTGTTTCTTGACTTTCTACTTTTGCATTCCAGTCCCCTAGAATGAAAAGGACACCTTTTTTGGGTGTTAGTTCTAAAAGATCTTGTAGGTCTTCATAGAACCGTCCAACTTCAGTTCTTCAGTGTTAATGGATGGGGCATAGGCTTGGATTACTGTGATATTCAATGGTTTGCCTTGGAGACAAACAGAGATTATTTTGTCGTTTTTGAGATTGCATCCAAGAAAAAAAAATCACTAGATTTTGCTTTTTGTTTAACACCATTTCTATAATCTAAAATAAACACAAAATAAACAACAAGTAATGTCATTGGTAAAAAGATATAAAGCAAGAAGTGCACATTAAAATGATGTATAACCTAACCACATTTAAGAATGTATTCCAATATCAAACAACAAAGTTCAACAATGCAAAACCGCAATTAAATTTGTACCAACCTAATATACAGACTTAAAATGGATTTAATTTTTAAATAAGATTTTTATAGATGAGTAGGCTGAATTTTTAATATTACCAATATACTATTTCGAACAAAAATAGCTATGTGGAAAATGACAACTTGATCATTTATATGCTTCTACAAGAAAACAGTACAACATAAAAATACTGAGCACTCCATTAACTCTGATAGCCATAAGTTCAGTTTAGTTCAGCTGCTTAGTTGTGTCCAACTCTTTGCGACCCCGTGAATTTCAGCATGCCAGGCCTCCCTGTCCATCACCAGCTCCCGGAGTTCACCCAAACTCATGTCCATCGAGTCGGTGATGCCATCTAGCCATCTCATCCTCTGTCGTCCCCTTCTCCTCCTGCCCCTAATCCCTCCCAGAATCAGGGTCTTTTCCAATGAGTCAACTCTTCCCATGAGGTGGCCCAAGTATTGGAGTTTGAGCTTCAGCATCAGCCCTTCCAATGGCTGATAGCCATGCTGCTGCTGCTAAGTTGCTTCAGTTGTGTCCAACCATGTGCGACCCCATAGACGTCAGCCCACCAGGCTCCCCCGCCCCTGGGATTCTCCAGGCAAGAACACTGGAGTGGTTTGCCATTTCCTTCTCCAATGCTTGAAAGTGAAAAGTGAAAGTGAAGTCACTCAGTCGTGCCTGACTCTTAGCGACCCCATGGACCACAGCCTACCAGGCTCCTCCATCCATGGGATTTTCTAGGCAAGAGTACTGGAGCCATAAGTACCACTAAACCTTTATAACACGAGAGGATTTTTAAAGGTACAAATGAAACAGAAGATATCATCTGAATTAACTTCAATATGTTATCATCCAACATAATTTAACTAATGAGAAACTTTTTTCAACCAATAAAATGTATATCAAAGAAAAAGTGATTAAAAAGTTTCTGATAATGTCAGGAAGTTCATGCAATCAGTTTTTCACTGTAGAAAAAGTATCAGTAATAGTGCTCAGGACTTCACTTCCCAACAAAGAATGAATTATAAAATACATACATGGTGCATTTTAGGACTGTTATCACTATAGGCTCACACAGTGTATACATGTGGTGAGTTTCTCCTCTCAGCAGGGTATGAAGGCGAGCAATGTGGGTATTGTTGCCCCCATTATTTACACCAACTAAAATATTGCCTGGTACCCACTAATTGATTGAAAAATATTTGATGAATAAATGCATAACAAAAGAATCACTCAGATAGCAATTAAAAGTTTGCTACTGAAAGACTCAGATCCTAGAGATAATCCATAGTCAGTCTTTATAGATGAGGAAACATGTTCTAAGTGTTCTCTCCAAGGTCAATTTCTTGTTTTCCTTTTGCTAATTCAAAAACTTTTAGCTGATTTGAGAGGCTTTAGAATAATACAAATACAATCTGAGAAGTCAATTTTGTAACAAAATACAATTAACTCAAGTCAAAAAGTTTTTCATTATTTTGAGTTAAAACTGTACTTTAACTTCTCCATTTCTGTGGTAACGGAAAAATACCATATCAGAAACAGATTTATAACTTGTTAATCTTACTTTTGAATATGTGACTTTTAAAATGTCTACTATATACTCTGATTTTTATACTATATACTATGATTTTTAAATACTCTTTCCTATTAAATGAAATCAGAGTTCTTTAGAGAACTCTGGTTCATTCCCACCCTGACTCAAGAAATAGGATAAGCCTGGAACATCTTTCCTACCAGAAATCAAAGATTACTGAGGTTGTATCAAAAAGACTCAAGAGTAAACTTGAAGACGCTTCCAGAGCCAATTAGAGGGCAACTGAACATCAATAAGAATTACTACAGAAATGGTCCAATGCATGGAAAGTCTTTAAATCCACAAATTCATATGATATTTAAAAACTAACTCATTGATCACCTCTGAAGGATGCTGGTGAACCACCTCATAGTTTTGATAACTAGTGTATTAATTGTTGGAGAAGACTCTTTAGAGCCCCTTGGACTGCAAGGAGATCAACCCAGTCAACCCTAAAGGAAATCAACCCTGAATATTCATTGGAAGGACTGATCCTGAAGCTCCAACACTTTGGTCACCTGATACAGAGAGTTGACTGTTTAGAAAAGATCCTGATGCTGAGAAAGATTGAAGGCAGGGGGAGAAGTGGACGATAGAGGATGAAATGGTTGGATGGCATCACAAATTCCAAGGACATGAGTTTGAGCAAGCTCTGGGATATGGTGAAGGATAGGGAAGCCTGGTATCCTGCAGTTCAGGGGCATGCTGCAGAGTCGGACATGACTGAGCGACTGAACAACAATGAAGTATATAAACGCAAAAATACAAGCATTTATCCCGCCTTTCCTTTAACAATTGTCCTTCAACCTAATAGCTGATAAAGCTGAGATACGCCAGCAAATAAATGAAGAAAGAATGTTAAAAATAGCACCAGCTTGGAATCCCTGATGAAATAAAGAATTTATATACTGTTCATCAACAGACATTAATATGACCGGAAGACTCAGACAGTATTATACATCTCTTGATAAAAACAGTCACATATATTCTTACCAACCAACCAACTGTTGTTATTGCTTAGTCACTAAGTCATATCTGATTCTTTGTGACCCCATGGACTGCAGCACAGTGGGCTTCATTTGTCCTTCATTATCTCCCAGAGTTTGCTCAAACTCATATTCATTGAGTTGGGGATGTCATCCAACCATCTCCTCCTCTGTCACCCCCTTCTCCTTTTGCCTTCAATCTTTCCCAGCATTGGGGTCTTTTCCAATGAGTCTGCTCTTTGCATCAGGAGACCAAAGTATTGCAGCTTCAGCATCAGTCCTTCTAATGAATATTTAGGGTTAATTTCCTTTAGGATTGACTGGTTTGATCTCCTTGCTGTCCAAGGGACTCTCAAGAGTCTTCTCCAACACCACAGTTCAAAAGCCTCAATTCTTCAGTGCTCAGCTTTCTTTATAGTCCAACTCCCACATCTGTACATGACTACTGGAAAAACCATCGCTTTAACTACATAGACCTTTGTTGTCAAAGTGATGTCTCTGTGTTTTAATAAGCTGTCTAGGTTTGTCACAGCTTTTTTCCTAAGGAGCAGGCATCTTTTAATTTCATGATTGCAATCACTGTCCACAGTGATCTGAAGCCCAAGAAAATAAAATCTGTCACTTTCCACTTTTTCCCCATCTATTTGCCATGAGATGATGGGACTGGATGCCATGATTTCAGTTTTATGAATGCTGAGGTTCAAGCCAGCTTTTTCACTCTCCTCTTTCACTCACCCTCATCAAGAGACTTTTTAAGTCCTCTTCTCTTTCTGCCATTAGGGTGGTATAATCTGCATATTTGAGGTTGTTGATATTTCTCCTGGCAATCTTGATTCCAGCTTGCAATTCACCCAGCCTGGCATTTCACATGATGTACTCTGCACAGAAGTTAAATAAGCAGGGTAATGATATACAGCCTTGATGTATTCCTTTCCAAATTTAACCAGTCTGTTGTTCCATGTTCAGTTCTACCTGTTGCTTTTTGACCTGCATAAAGGTTTCTCAGGAGGCAGATAAGATGGTCTGGTATTCCCATCTCTTGAAAAATTTTCCACAGTTTATTGTGAATCACACAAAGGCTTTAGTGTAGTCAATGAAGCAGAAGTAGATGTTTTTCTTGAACTCTCTTGCTTTGTCCATGATCCAGTGGATGTTGGCAATTTGATCTCTGGTTCCTCTGCCTTTTCTAAATCCAGTTGTATGTCTGGAAGTTCTTGGTTCACATACTCTTGAAGTCTAGGTTGAAGGACTTTGAGCATTACCTTGCTAGCATGTGAAATGAGCACAACTGCACGGTAGTTTGAACATTCTTTGGCACTGTCTTTCTTTGGGATTGGAATGAAAACTAACCAATGAACAAACCTAAACCTGCTTCAGAAACAGAAAGAAAAAAGACAACTTGAAGATGCACTCAGCAAACTCTGGACTATGAAAACTGTGTAAGATAAATGACCAAATTTCCTCACCAAACAAATAGTGTGTAATTGTGTGTGTGTATATGTAAGAGAGAAGGCAGGGTGATGGTGGAATGAATGCCAACTGATTAAGAAATTTAGGAGACCTAATCAGTCAACTGCAGTATATGGGCCTTATTTGGATCCTGATTCAAACAGCTGTTAAAAAAATCCCAAGACAGAAATTTGAACACTGTCTGGATTTTTGATAACATATTATCTTTATATATAACTATAGATTTTCTTAAGTATGGCAATAGTAATATTTACAAGTAAAATGATATGATTGCTAGAATTTGCTTCAAAATAATCCTATGGTGGAGGTGATATTCTTTCTACAGATTGTCTTGAAATTTTTTCCAAAAAAAAAAAAAAACCATTACATACAACTACAAAAATGAACTGCCTGCTTTCTTACTTATAATACAGAGATAAGACTGCACTCATACCTTCCTCAGAAACATGTTATAAAGATAAGCGAGTTCTTTGAAAGATGTCTGGGCTAAACTCTTATTAATCAGGTATGAAGACAAAATTGTTGATGGCTAAAAACAAGCTTTAGAACTTATACATACTCTAATGACAAAGAAAGTATACCTTCTACAAACATATGGCAAGGAATATTTGAAATAAAGCATAAGCATAAGTTAAAATAAGTACTGGGTGTAATTAGTATTAGTGTGATATAATTATTTTCAATTTATGTCAATGAAATCAGATGCAAACTCCGAAGAAACAGGT
This sequence comes from Capricornis sumatraensis, assembly GCF_032405125.1. Taxonomy (NCBI): domain Eukaryota; kingdom Metazoa; phylum Chordata; class Mammalia; order Artiodactyla; family Bovidae; genus Capricornis; species Capricornis sumatraensis. The sequence continues at coordinate 26,918,820 of NC_091078.1, read as the reverse complement.
TGCTTAAAAAATTATTTTTGCTGTATTTAATAAAGGACAATCTAAACAGTTGATAGGGTTCATACATTAAAAGGACTAACATAATCAGAAGAAAATCCCATGTGCTTCATGATAATTTTACTTGCTAGGGTCCATGATAAATATAATGGTTAAAAGTCATTTCAAGACAATTTAACAAAGGACTATCATACCAACTAGTGTTATTGACTTGTTTAGTACAGATTTTATTATTCATTAAAATGAAGTCATGCATAGTATTTAAATCAAGAAAAGACTATTGATCTCAAAGACTCACACTTCTTTTCCATTCCCCTCCCCACCCCACTGGCAATGGATAAAACTCTGGCTAATAAAATGCTTTCAACAATGTATAGGAGATTCAGTGGCTCCAGTTAAGTACCCTTTATTGAGGATGTCTAGCTCAACAACATTCATAGGGAAGTTTTTTGAAGTTAAACAATCACTTTGAAGTAAATCATCCTTTCAAATTTGGATTGAAAAGAAAAGGGGAATAGCTTTTAGGCTTTTCTTTTCTTAATGTGACTATTTCCACAGATGGCTCCCTCTGAAATTAATGAACTGACTTAGCCTCACAGGAAATGCCATTTAGAAGGACAAGAATTATAGTCATAGAAAAGATCCTATGATCAAAATAGCAGAGCTATTATTTATATACCTTAGCAACTGTAAAATTTATGCTTTTACATAATTTTTAAAGTAGCATTAAGCAAAATTACTATTTTCTAAATCATGAGAAGACAATCAAAGAAAGGAATTTTACTTTTTATTTGATATTTAACATTATTAAGCATAAAAAGAAAGATCTTAGAGACCCAGTATTGGAAATACACTAACAAGTGAAACAAAAACACTATTCTTAAAAGTTTTATGTGGTGCTTATCTGCTCTGCTGCTAAGTCGCTTCAGTCATGTCTGACTCTGTGCGACCCCATAGATGGCAGCCCACCAGGCTCCACCATCCCTGGGATTCTCCAGGCAAGAACGCTATAGTGGGTTGCCATTTCCTACCTATGAGAAAATACCAACTTGGCATTTATCAATGATCCTATTTAAGAACACATTAATAGCACATCTTCCCTTAGAAATTTACAAAGTAAGCAAAATAACTAAAACATCTACGTTATACTTCCCTCACGGCTCAGACAGTAAAGAGTCTGCCTACAATGTGGGAGACCAGGGTTCAATCCCTGGGTCAGGAAGATCCCCTGGAGAAGAAAATGGCACCCCACTCCAGTACTCTTGCCTGGAAAAATCCCATGGATGGAGGAGCCTGGTGGGCTACAGCCCATAGTGTCACAAAGAGTCAGACACAACTGAGCGACTTCACTTACTTACTTACTTACCTTATATTTAAAAACCAAGTAATTTAAAACACTGAGTAGACTGCATGATTTGAAATTTATGAGTTTATCACAATATTGGAGGTGGGACAGGACAACAGAAATGGCACTCATATGCTACATCTGGGGGAGGTAATTCTACTCTAATACATGTTGCCAATGTCAATATAATGTCAACATGTAAGACCAACTCCTTATTCTGAAAATCGGTCATTAACATTAAACATGCATCTAGCCTTTTCAGGAGTGACATAATTCATTCTTCTTTACAAAAGAGCATCAGCTAACACATATAGAGGAGGCACAGTAAGGAGAACAATATACGCAATCTCCGAAGTAATAACTGATCTAGATAAGGGCAATCAGTTCATTAAAACCATGTGAAAGACTGCTGGACAACAAACATATTTACACTCTGGCTAAATCACCAAAATGACTACTTGCTAACTATAAAGACAAAAGTTAACCTTTATTTTGAAGAGAGCTAGCAGTCATCACCTTAATCAAGTCATTAAACTTGTCATTGCCAATAGTGAGACAACCTGACATCATGTGACTCTGAACATAATGTTCTATAAAGAATTTGACATCCCTGAAATATTTTAATAAAAATGTATGAAATGAATTTAATCAAGTCTCTAGACCTAATTTACAGTTTAGAAGAAGTTAGGATGCATAATTGTTGAATTGGCCTAGATTGAAAGCGAAAACTAAAAAGATATTTTAGTGACAATGGGGGAACATGATTATGGACTGGATATTAGATAATATATAGGAAACCCTCCTAATTTGCCCAGCTAGGATGATATAATTATATATACACACATAATTCTATACATATAAATATATATAATTTGAGAGGCTCCTGTTGAAATATTCAGGGATGAATTATCAATACTGGAGACTTATGTTCAAATGTCTCCACAAAAAAAATAGATAAAAGACTTCATAAAACTTTCAGCTAAATTAGGTCCAACAATCTAATGTAAATCATGGTGACTATAGTTGATAACAGTACTGTATAAGTGAAACTTTCTAAGAGAATAGGCTTAATGTTCTCATAAAAAAGATCTAAACAAACTATAATCCAATAATGATGATTACATAAGTGTATCTTATTTGTCAAAATTATCAAACTATACCCTTAAAGACTTCCCTGGTGACTCAGAGGGTAAGGAGTCTGCCTGCAATGCCAGCGACTTGGGTTTGATCCCTGGGTTAGGAAGATCCCCTGGAGAAGGAAATGGCAACCCACTCTAGTATTCTTGCCCAGAAAATCCGATGGACGGAGGAGCCTGGCAGGCTACAGTCCATGGGGTCGCAAAGAGTCAGACACAACTGAGTGACTTCACTTCTATACCCTTAAAATTGGTGAATTTTATTTTATATAAAGTATACAACCATAAAGCTGATTAAAAACTAAATACTACATAAAGTGTTTAACCCACTCCCAGAAAAAGAAAAATAAAGAGATAAAGCAAATATGACAAAATGTTAATGGGTGACTCTAGATGATACACAAGTGTTCACTGAGTTTTTTTTTTTACAACTTTTCTATAAATATGAATAATCTTATAAGTTGAAAAAATAATTACAAATTGCTTTAATAAAAAATGTATCTACCTCTATTTAATTTTGCATATATAGTCTTTCTTTTCTTTCTTTCCTTTCCTCTCAACATATTTATTAGTTCTGTTTGCATCCCCACTTGGCACCTTGCTTTAGTTTTGTTTTCCAGTTTGTGCTTTAGTTTTGTCTAACTGGTAGATGTAATTTTTGATTTCCTTTGTTTGCCAGAACAATCTACTGTACTTTATTTTTGCTGGACTGTTTTGATGTTGATTATGGGTCTATGTGTGTGTGTATATATATCTATATGTGCTGCTGCTGCTAAGTTGCTTCAGTTGTGTCCGACTCTGTGTGACCCCATCGACGGCAGCCCACCAGGCTCTCCTGTCCCTGGGATTCTCCAGGCAAGAACACTGGAGTGGGTTGCCATTTCCTTCTCCAATGCATGAACGCAAAAAGTGAAAGTGAAGTCGCTCAGTCTTGTCCAACTCTTAGTGACCCCATAGACCGTAGCCTTCCAGGCTCCTCTGCCCATGATTTTCCAGGCAAGAGTACTGGAGTGGGGTGCCATTGCCTTCTCATATATATATATATATATATATATATTCCATTATTTTAATTACTATTTGACTGATTTTGTAACTGCCATTTGTATGGGATTCAGCTTTTCTCATTTTTGGGTATGTGTTTTAATCTCACTTAATGCCATAACAAACCACTTCTGAAATCTTCATTCCTGACCAGAGATCAAGCCCTGAGCCTTTGGAGTGGGAGCATTGACTATAAAATCCTAGACTACCAGAGAACTAACCCTCGGGAGTATCAAGCAGTGAGAACTCACAAAAGGAAACCCCTTGAATACAAGACCTGGCATCACCCAACCTCCAGTAGCACCCTGTACAGGACACCTCATCTAAACAACAAACGAAACAAAAATACAAACCCAATCATCAGCAGACAGGATCACCACCTCACACAGCCTTGCCCATCAGAGGAAAAACAAAACATACAACAACAACAAAATCTTACGCTATACGAAGCTCACACAAACCAATGGACCAAACTTAGGAGGGCAGAAACCGAAAGGAAGAAAGAATTCAACCCTGAAGCCTGGGAAAAGGAGACCTCAAATACAATAAGGTAAAAAAAAATAATAATGTAAAGACAGAGAAATACTACACAAATGAAGGAACAAGCTAGAAACACAGAAGTCCAAATAAATGAAAATAGGCAAACTACCTAAAAAAGAATTCAGAAAATGATAGTAAAGATGATCAAAAACCTTGAAAACAGAACGGAGAAAATGCAAGAATCAATTAACAAAGACCTAGAAGAATTAAAGAATAAACATAGAGAGACAAACAACACAATTACTGAAATTAAAAATACTCCAGAAGGAATCAATAGAAGAATATCTGAAGCAGAAGAACAAATCAGTAAGCTGGAAGATAAAATGGTGGAAATAATTTCTGAAGAGCAGAGTAAAGTAAAAAGAATGAAAAAAACTGAGGACAGTCTCAAAGACCTCTGGTATAATATCAAAGACACCAACATTCAAATTATAGGGGTCCCAGAGGAAGAAGAGAAAAAGAAAGGGTATGAGAAAATTTTTGAAGAGATTATAGTTGAAACTTTCCCCAACATGGAGAAGGAAATAGTCAACCAAGTCAAGGAGCTACAGTAATCTAAGCAGTACGATACTGGCATAAAAACAGAAATACAGACCAATGGACCGGATAGCAAGTCAGAGATAAACCCACACACCTCTGGTCGAACTAGTCTATTACAAAGGAGACAAGACTATACAATGGAGAAAAGAAACTGGCTTCAATAAGTGGTGCTGGAAAAACTGGACAGCTACATGTAAAAGAATGAAATTACAATACTCCCTCACACTATACAAAAAAATAAACTCAAAATAGATTAAAGACCTAAATGTAAGGTCGAATACTGTAAGACTCTTAGAGGAATACACAGGCAAAACACTCTCTGACGTAAATCAAAGCAATCTTTTTGAACAACATCCTAGAGTAATGAAAATAAAAGCAAAAATAAACAAATGAGACCTAATTAAACTTAAAAGCTTTTGTATAGCAAAGGAAACCATAAACAGAACTAAAAGAATACCCACAGAATGGGAGAAAATATTTGCAAACAATGAAACTGACAAATAGACAAAAAACACATGCAGCTCAATTAAAAAAAAAACACACACAACAAAAAAACCCAATTAAAAAATGGACAGAAGCTCTAGACAGACATTTCTCCAAAGAAAACAAACAGATGACCAAAAAAGCATGTGAAAATATGCCCAACATCACTAATTATTAGAGAAATGCAAATCAAAACTACAATGAGCTATTACCTCACACTGGTCAGAATCAAAGTGAAAGTGTTGATCGCTCAGTCATGTTAGCCTCTTTGCGACTCCATGGACTATAGCCCATCGAGCAGGCTCCTCTATCCATGGAATTCTCCAGGCAAGAATACTGGAGTAGTTAGCCATTCCCTTCTCCAGGATATCTCCCCAACCAGGGATCAAATCCCAGGTCTCCTGGATTGCAGGCAGAAACTTTACCATCTGAGCCACCAAGGAAGCCTCCACTGGTCAGAATGGTCACCATCAAAAAATCTACAAACAATAAACTGGAGAGGGAGTGGAGAAAAGGAAACTCTCCTGTCCTGTGTGGGAATATAAGTTGGTAGAACCACTGTGAAGAACAGTATGGAGGTTTCTTTAAAAACTAAAAATAAAGATATCATACGATCGAGCAATTCCGCTCCTGGGCATATAGCCAGTTCAATTCAGTCACTCAGTCATGCCTAACTCTTTGTGACCCCATGGAATGCAACACGCCAGGCCTCCCTGTCCATCACCAATTCCGGGAGTTTACCCAAACTCATGTCCATTGACTCGGTGACGCCATCCAACCATCTCATCCTGTGTCATTCCCTTCTCTTCCTGCTCTCAATCTTTCTCAGCATCAGGGTATTTTCAAATGAGTCAGGTCTTCGCATCAGGTGGCCGTGTATTGGAGTTTCATCTTCAACAACAGTCCTTCCAATGAACACCCAGGACTGGTCTCCTTTAGGATGGACTGGGTGGATCTCCTTGCAGTCCAAAGGACTCTCAAGAGTCTTCTCCAACACCACAGTTCAAAAGTATCAATTCTTCCATGCTCAGCTTTCTTCACAGTCTAACTCTCACATCTATACATGACCATTGGAAAAACCATAGCCTTGACTAGACAGACCTTTGTTGGCAAAGTAATATCTCTGCTTTTCAATATGCTATCTACGTTGGTCATAACTTTTCTTCCAAGGAGTAAGCGTCTTTTAATTTCATGGCTGCAATCACCATCTGCAGTGATTTTGCAGCCCAGAAAAATAAAGTCTGACACTGTTTCCACTGTTTCTCCATCTATTTCCCATGAAGTGATGGGACCAGATGCCATGATCTTCATTTTCAGAATGATGAGCTTTAGGCCAACTTTTTCACTCTCCTCTTTCACTTTCAGCAAGAGGCTTTTTAGTTCCTCTTCACTTTCTGCCATAAGGGTGGTGTCATCTGCATATCTGAGGTTATTGATATTTCTCCTGGCAATCTTGATTCCAGCTTGTGCTTCTTCCAGTCCAGCGTTTCTCATGATGTACTCTGCATAGAAGTTAAAGAAGCAGGGTGACAATATACAGCCCTGACGTACTCCTTTTCCTATTTGGAATCAATCTGTTATTCCATGTCCAGTTCTAACTGTTGCTTCCTGACCTGCATATAGGTTTCTCAAGAGGCAGGTTAGGTGGTCTGGTATTCCCATCTCTTTCAGAATTTTCCACAGTTTATTGTGATCAACACAGTCAAAGGCTTTCGCGTAGTCAATAAAGCAGAAATAGATGTTTTTCTGGAACTCTCTTGCGTTTTCGATGATCCAACGGATGTTGGCATTTTGATCTCTGGTTCCTCTGCCTTTCCTAAAACCAGCTAGAACATCTGGAAGTTCAGGGTTCACGTATTGCTGAAGCCTGGCTTGGAGAATTTTGAGCATTATTTTACTAGCGTGTGAGATGAATGGAATTGTGTGGTAGTTTGACCTTTCTTTGACATTGCCTTTCTTAGGGATTGGAATGAAAACTGACATTTTCTAGTCCTATGGCCACTGCTGAGCTTTCCAAATTTGCTGGCATATTCAGTGCAGCACTTTCACGGCATTATCTTTCAGGACTTGAAATAGCTCAACTGGAATTCCATCACCTCTGCTAGCTTTCTTCTTAGTTATGCTTTCTAAGGCCCACTTGACTTCACATTCCAGGATGTTTGGCTCTAGGTGAGTGATCACACCATCGTGATTATCTGGTCGTGAAGATATTTTTTTGTACGGTTCTTCTGTGTATTCTTGCCACCTCTTTTTTTTTATTATTATTTTATCTATTTTTTAAATTTATTTATTTTTTTTACTTTACAGTATTGTATTGGTTTTGCCATACTTCAATATGAATCCGCCACAGGTGTACACGTGTTCCCAATCCTGAACGCCGCTCCCACCTCCCTCCCCATACCATCCCTCTGGGTCATCCCAGTGCACCAGCCCCAAGCATCCTGTATCCTGCATCGAACCTAGACTGGCGATGGGTTTCGTATATGATATTATACATGTTTCAGTGCCATTCTCCAAAATTATCCCACCCTCTCCCTCTCCCACAGAGTCCAAAAGACTGTTCTATACATCTGTGTCTCTTTTGCTGTCTCCCATACAGGGTTATTCTTACCATCTTTCTAAATTCCATATATATGTGTTAGTATACTGTATTGGTGTTTTTCTTTCTGGCTTACTTCACTCTGTATAATCGGCTCCAGTTTCAACCACCTCATTAGAACTGATTCAAATGGATTCAACATAAATCACAGCAGGATCCTCTATGACCCACCTCCCACAATACTGGAAATAAAAGCAAAAATAAACAAATGGGATTTAATTAAAATTAAAAGCTTCTGCACAACAAAGGAAACTATAAGCAAGGTGAAAAGACAGCCTTCGGAATGGGAGAAAATAACAGCAAATGAAGCAACTGACAAACAACTAATCTCAAAAATATACAAGCAACTCCTGCAGCTCAATTTCAGAAAAATAAAAGACCCAATCAAAAAACAGGCCAAAGAACTAAACAAACATTTCTCCAAAGAAGACATACAGATGGCTAACAAACACATGAAAAGATGCTCAACATCACTTATTATCAGAGAAATGCAAATCAAAACCACAATGAGGTACCATTTCATGCCAGTCAGAATGGCTGTGATCCAAAAGTCTACAAGCAATAAATGCTGGAGAGGGTGTGGAGAAAAGGGAACCCTCTTACACTGTTGGTGGGAATGCAAACTAGTACAGCCACTATGGAGAACAGTGTGGAGATTCCTTAAAAAACTGGTATTGAAATAGAACTGCCTTACGACCCAGCAATCCCACTGCTGAGCATGCACACCGAGGAAACCAGAATTGAAAGACACGTGTACCCCAATGTTCATTGCAGCACTGTTTACAATAGCCAGGACATGGAAGCAACCTAGATGTCCATCAGCAGATGAATGGATAAGAAAGCTGTGGTACATATACACAATGGAGTATTACCCAGCCATTAAAAAGAATTGCCACCTCTTCTTAACATCTTCTGCTTCTGTTAAGTCCATACCATTTCTGTCCTTTATTGCACCCATCTTTGCATGAAATGTTCCCTTGGTGTCTCTAATTTTCTTGAAGAGATCTCTAGTCTTTCCCATTCTGTTCTTTTCCTCTATTTCTTTGCATCAATCGCTGAGAAAGGTTTTCTTATCTCTCCTTGCTATTCTTTGGAACTCTGCATTCAGATGCTTATATCTTTCCTTTTCTCCTTTGCTTTTCACTTCTCTTCTTTTCACAGCTATTTGTAAGGCCTCCCCAGACAGCCATTTTGCTTTTTTGCATTTCTTTTCCATGGGGATGGTCTTGATCCCTATCTCCTGTACAATGCCACGAACCTCCGTCCATAGTTCATCAGGCACTCTATCTATCAGGTCTAGACCCATAAATCTATTTCTCACTTCCACTATAAAATCATAAGGGATTTGATTTAGGTCATACCTGAATGGTCTAGTGGTTTTCCCTACTTTCCTCAATTTGAGTCTGAATTTGGTAATAAGGAGTTCATGATCTGAGCCACAGTCAGCTCCCAGTCTTGTTTTTGTTGACTGTATAGAGCTTCTCCATTTGGCTGCAAAGAATATAATCAATGTGATTTCGGTGTTGCCCATCTGGTGACGTCCATATGTAGAGTCTTCTCTTGTGTCATTGGAAGAGGGTGTTTGGTATGACCAGTACGTTCTCTTGGCAAAACTCTATTAGCCTTTGCCCTGCTTCATTCCGCATTCCAAGGCCAAATTTGCCTGTTACTCCAAGTGTTTCTTGACTTTCTACTTTTGCATTCCAGTCCCCTATAATGAAAAGGACATCTTTTTGGGGCATTAGTTTTAAAAGGTCTTGTAGGTCTTCATAGAACCGTTCAACTTCAGCTTCTTCAGTGTTACTGTTTGGAGCATGCGCTTGGATTACTGTGATATCGAACGGTTTGCCTTGGAAATGAACAGAGATCAATCTATTGTTTTTGAGATTGCATCCAAGTACTGCATTTCAGACTCTTCTGTTGACTGTGATGGCTACTCCATTTCTTCTAAAGGGTTCCTGCCCACAGTAGTAGATATAATGGCCATCTGAGTTAAATTCAGAGAAGGCAAAGGCACCCTACTCCAGTGTTCTTGCCTGGAGAATCCCAGGGACGGTGGAGCCTGGTAGGCTGCCGTCTATGGGGTCGCACAGAGTCGGACATGACTGAATCGACTTAGCAGCAGCAGCAGAGTTAAATTCATACATTCCAGTCCATTTTAGTTCACTGATTCCTAGAATGTTGACATTCACTCTTGCCATCTCCTGTCTGACCACTTCCAATTTGCCTTGATTCATGGACCTAACATTCCAGGTTCCTATGCAATATTGCTCTTTATGCATTGGACCTTGCTTCTATCACCAGTCACATCCACAACTGGGTATTGTTTTAGGTTTGGCTCCTTCCCTTCATTCTTTCTGGAGTTATTTCTCCACTGATCTCCTGTAGCATACTGGGTACCTACCAACCTGGGGAATTCCTCTTTCAGTATCTTATCATTTTGCCTTTTCATACTGTTCATGGGGTTCTCAAGGCAAGAATAGTGAGGGTTTGCCATTCCCTTCTCCAGTGGACCACATTCTGTCACACTGAAACCATAATCACAGAGAACTAGCCAATCTGATCACAGGGACTACAGCCTTGTCTAACTCAATGATACTAAGCCATGACAGAAGTTAAGTTATATATTTAAAAATAAATATCATACAGTATTGCTTATTTTGGGAATCTGCAAAAGTGGTACAAATGAACTTATTTACAACACAGATAAAGAAGCAGAAAATAATCTTATGGTTGCCAGGGGAAAAGCAGGAGGAGGGATAAACTGAAATACTGGTATTGATGTATACACACCTACATAGAAAATAGATAACTAATAAGGACCTACTATATAGCACAGGGGACTCTACTCAATACACTGTAAATGACCTATATGGGAAAAGAATCTAAAAAAAGAGTGGATATATGTATATGTATAACTGATTCACTTTGCTGTATACCTGAAACTAACACAATGTGTAAATTAACTATACTTTCATACAAAAAATTTTTTTAAGTAAGAAATGCAAAGGAAAAATTTCTACTGAGAAAGGGCAGGAATCAGTGCTGGAATCAGCACTGGAGAAAATTAAGATGGAAATATTGCAAAGTTAGGTAATTTAACAGTTTGTCATCAATTTAATTTTTGAGAGAAGCAACTAAATTATATTAATCTTCCCAACCTTAACCTTATGATTTAATATTAAAATTCTTTTTGGTACTTTAGACAATAGTCATATTCACTGGAAGCAGTAATTGTGTCATCAGTCCTCAGGGTCAAATACAGCTCATGTTATACCAAGCCTAAGGCTGAGTCTATACAAATTATTAGATAAATAATCTTCCTGTGAATCTGCAATGCTTAATTGTGGAGCCACCACGGGATTTCTAAATACGCTGATTTCAGTGATCATAATAATGGAGCTGATTGACTACAGAATCCCATCAGTTGCCAGGTCATCGGGCTTTATTACCACAGGAAAAATGAGTCAATTGAAAAAGGTCAATTTAGTCAGGCCATGTAAATACTGTTAACCGCTTTTTGGAAATTAGATTCTTATCATCAAACGAGAAAATACAGATGCACTGACTACAGTAACCAAGAAGTTCTATTATAATTGTCCTCTTAAACTTAAATGGTAAAGTTTCAATAGATTCATAAGTTACTGCCAACAGGTAACTTGGCTTTGGACTGAGAACCTTATTTCAAAGCTACTTTCTACTTTCAAAACTGATTCAAAGTGGATTCAGAGATAGGAAAAAGTTTAATTTTGCTTCCCAAATCTAGACTAGCAGTATGCCTATAAAGAAAAAAAAAAAAAATCCAAGAATTTTTAATCTATGTTTTTTACCCATTAGGAAAAAAGTGAGCCATATAATTTTATGTACTAGCTAGACAAGTTCTATCTGATCTCTGAGTATGGGCTTTTCTTGTAAAACAGAAATAAGATACCTGTAAAACAGGGTTGACCTACCTGCTCTGCCTCCCTTAAAGGGCTGCGATAGTAAAAATGAATACCCTGAAGGCTGTTTTCAAATCTAACTTTTTTTTTTTTTTTTACTTTATTTTACTTTACAATACTGTATTGGTTTTGCCATACATTGACATGAATCCACCATGGGTGTACATGCGTTCCCAAACATGAACCCCCCTCCCACCTCCCTCCCCACAACATCCCTCTGGATCATCCCCGTGCACCAGCCCCAAGCATGCAAATCTAACTTTTAAAATATCATTTGTTTGGATTACATTTTAATTTAGTTTATAGCTATCCATATTCCATTGTACAATATACAAGAAAAAAATTGGTAGGATTCCATTTTTATTACCTAACTACCTAGTGAAAATCAGGTTACACAAAATCATCTATGTATCAGAAGAGCTCTAGCCAAAAGTATTTAACATGAATAAAGCAAAACAATTAGTCAAAAACAAATTTGGGAACTTGCCTGGACTTTTCAAAAATGTCAAGTCATGATAAATTTTTTAAAAAATGGCAAGTGAAGGGTATAATTTAGATAAAAAGGAAACAAATGACATGGTGACCAGATGCAACCTGTGATCCTTGATGGAGTCTTGGATAAAACAAAAAATAAAAACTGGAACATTTTGGAGACAGTTGAGGCAATTTGCTCGGTATATTAGATAGTATTATTTCATCAATAATAAATTTATTGACTATGATAATATTACAGTTATGAAGGAAATGTCCTTGTTTTCAGGAGAAACATGCTAATACATTCTAGGAAAGAAATTTCATGCTGCTTGCTGCTTACTTTCAAATGGTTCAGACAAAAAATATTTTTTAAGTATTTAGAGAGAAAGCAAATGTGGTAAAATGTTAAGGACAGATAAATAATCTAGGTGATGGGTATCAGGTTTTATTTTTCTATTCTTTCAACTTTTCTATACATCTGAAATTAAAAAAAAAACTCTGGAGGGAAGTGAACACTATGTTCAACAAAAAGTTGACAAACAAAGGAAAAATTACATCAATTTTCCAATAGTAAAAAGATACTTGCTTTAACCTAATTTTTAAGTGAAAATAAATTCACTGTTATAATATTTGAGGTACATTATTTAAGAGCAACATTAATCTTTCTAATACAACAGATAAATTAAGTGGACTTAATTATATAATAAAAGGTCTCACTAAAGGATTTCCTTTAAGAAAAAGTGGCATCATCTCTAAAAGCAGGGCAGAAACAGATCAAATGTCATTACTGGAAAGATCATAGAAATTAACTAAACCTTTATACACTAGCAGACCAGTATCTACATGTTTTTTCAGGTCATAGACATATATAACATTTTTTCTCAAAAGATAACTTAAAGGCAAGTAGAACATGTATATTACAGTTAACAGATGTGATGGCTCATGTTTTACCACACACTGAAGGCAAGCAAAGTTAAACAACTAGAAACAATTGACGTTCATAGGAAGAAAACATGATCTTCTAATCTAGAAATGCTAATTTAATTCTAGAGTTGGAATGCTATAAAGAAGGAAGAAAAACTCTCTAATAAACCCTAGACTTGGAGGATAGACAAACTTAAGATGGTGAGATAAAATAAGTCTCGTGCAGATTTCTGGGTGAAAAATTTCAAACTAAAATGTTATAATCTCCTTTTTATCAAACCCGTATATTTACGTGTGTGTATTCTTCTGGCAGAAGGCTGAACAACTGTCCATCAATCCCATAAGAAACCAGAAAGTATCCTCAGGAATTTATTTTTATGGGTTCATTTAAGCATTAACTAGAAAGAGCATATTACTGTAACATGATGTTTATATGATCTCTTAATTATACATTCATAAAAAATTTAAACCACCTGTTAACGTCAGGTCACATTCTCTGCTTTAAGATCTATTTGCTGGTATAGATCTCCAATTATTACACTTAGAAAATATACAGTATTTCCTTTACCAGATAAGTTCCATAAACAGAAAAAGAAGATTAAATTTTCTTTATGAACTATTTTTAGCAGTTCTTCCCTTTTTTGTAAATAAGATGACAACAGTGTGAACTGTAATATAAAATAATTTCATAAAATATTATATCTTTATCTTCAAAATAGCATTTTATTTACCTTGTTAATAGACACTATCAAAGCTGGTTCCACTTTAGCTTCAATTTCTTCTGGAGTGTAAAAACAATAGAGTTTACCCCCTCTTAAAACACAATACAACCTTCTCCAATGAATTAGACCTCCTACCATTTGCTGAAAAAGAAAAATCAAGAAATTTTCAACTTTAAATCATTATTTATCATCTTAACTCTAAACTCAACAAAATACTTGAATTAACAGTTAGTTTTTAAAGATGTTAATATGATAGCTACCCAATTAATTTACCATACAATAAGTTAGTAGCCTAGAGTCAAAAAGTTAGTATCAGAGAAGAAATGTCTTGAATTCTCAAAAGTATTATGCATAAGGGAAGTAATGATTATCATATAACTCATACACGTAAAATCATAAATCAATGCAATTTAAGAGAAGCTAACCTATTAAAAATTAGTGCTTGGAATTCCACAGCAATTCACCGAATGACTCAGGAAAATTATAAAAATAACTCAATATGCAAAATATAACTTTCCCTGACTATTCTCAGAACATGGACTTCCCTGTATAAATGCAAATTTTCTTTCCTCTTAATGGAATCTTTTTTAAAAAGCTATTGATTCATTTAAGCCCATAATTAATTATTTACTGAATATAAATAACTATAGTTATAAATAAATAAGGAGTATATTGCACAGAGGCAGCTTTGGAAGCCTAGAGGCCAAAACTGTGCTGAAAGCTGTCTTCTAGAAAGGTCTTTATGGGAAAGGTTTGAGAAGTCCTCATCAGTTTCCCCAAGTAGTCCTCTGTTAGTGATTATCCTGTCGCTGCTATTAATGAAGCAGAGGAACCGGGAGAGGCAGCTCCTTGGCCATCAAAATTGCATTAAGGCCCTTCCCCTTCCCACCTTATAACTCCCAGCCACAACTCCTATTCTATGTCTAACAATGAGGAAGCTGCCATTCAATAGATGACTTTATATAAATATAAAAAAAAGAAAATACTTCTCAATATCAAAAGGCCAAACAATTTGCCATTAAGATCTAAATTAGAGCTATAATTGTTGTAGGATATTTAAAGTCTTCTAACCTGCTCATTAAGAAATCCCGCAAATACATTCTCAGCCATACAGGCTGGTTGGGCGACTAGTCGGCAGCACATGTTACCATATAAGGGAAGCCAAAATGAAGATTCTTCTATTTAAACAAGAAAAAAGTCAAGGTATAAATATGTGTTTATTTAAGGTCATTATACATTTTATTTTTACAATATTTTTTGCTTTATATAAGAACATATGTAAAGGTCCTTCCTACTCATATTACCATATTCAATGACAACATCAAATGAAAGAAACCAGTCAGGACAGGATGATATTAAACTAATAGTTTGTAGTAGTGGTCCCCAACATTTTTGGCACCAGGGACTGGTTTTGTGGAAGACAATTTTGCTACAGACTGGGAGGGTGGAATGGTTTCAGGCTGATTCAAGCACATTACTTATATTGTGCATTTTACTTATATTATTATTATTACATTAACTCCACCTCAGGTCATCAGGCATTAGATTCTGGAGGTTGGGGATCCCTGGTTTATAGCATGCTATCACCTGGAACAGACATGGAACTTTTAGTCTCTTGATCTCTTTCTTGATCTTAAAACAATTAATCAATGGAGGTAGTTCAGGGCATATAAGTAAACTCAGGTAATTTAAAAACCATCCTAATAAAATGATTTTTGTATGTCACATACTCTGATTTTCATTATAGTAATTAGCAAATTGATCCTCTGAATAAAACACTTTAGAGCACAACTTAAAGAATTTAATAATAAACCTCTGGCCCTTCCCCTTCTCCCTTTCCTTACAGTTGTAAGCCATTAAGTGAAGCCCACCAACATGGGGATCTGTGCCAGGAGTTGGGGGGAGGGGAACAGTAGTGGGCAGAGCTAGGTGCTGGAGCTGGGCAGGATAAGAAGGGTGAGTGAGAAAGCTTCCTGGCATGAGGCGGCAGAGCCTGAATGGGCTGAGGACGATGGATCACACGGGGAATCTAGAACCCAAGGGGAATTTCTTCTCAGTGGTTGGCCTGGCGTGGAGAGTTGGGGTCCAGGTAGAGCAAGGAGGGTATCTATGTGCAGTGGCTGCCCAAGTGAGGTGTCAGAATTCAAGGAGAGTAAGAGAAGTGTGCACATTTCAGGGGTGGTCCAGCCATGGGTGTCAGCTTGAGAGGAGTGAGGAAGCCATTCACACATCTGGTAAACCAGAGGAGTGCGTCAGAGTCCAGGAAGAAGGAAATCCAAGCACAGGGGCAGCTGGCTATGGGGTGTCAGAGCACAGGCAGGCTGACGAGGGTGTCCACACGGGGTAATGGGGGCAGGCAGGCGTGTGGAGTTAAAACCTGAGTGGGGTGAGGAAAGCAATTATGTGCAGAAGATGGGAAAATGGTTGCTTTTAAGGAGACTAATCAAAGCATAAAAACAGTAGATAATATAAAGATAATAGAAGACAGGTTTCTCACTATCAGAGAAAGGAAATACAAACATGCAGAATGAACTCTGGTATTGGTTTAGAACTAGATGTACTGGTATGAACTCACGGTTTTCAACATATAGATATTAAGAAATCCGTGACAAAAAATATATACATGTATGTCCACTAAGAGGGCCTAGGAAAATTGACAACTAATGGTGACAGTCTAATAGTAATGAATTTACCTAAAGCTCCCATGTCTTCTAAATATTATTTCTATTAAAAAGAACCAGTCTTCTTTGGAGAAATGGCTGATTCCAGGACTGGGGCAGGTAAAGTACATGATGAGTCTGAAATATCTTGTCATGCCTGAAGCAAGGAAGTACTCAATGAATGAGGAGGACATGGAAAAAGTCAGAGACCCATCTTGAATGTAACCCCACTGGCCAAAATGGAGACAATTTTAATCTCAAAATAAATAAGATATTAACAGATTATAATGCACTGAGTAAAACTATAAAACACAAATCCATGTCATTATATAAATAAATCAATGAATAAGTTGAAAGTCTAATAAATATTATACTTAGTTTCAAAGTATCCCCATCCCACACAAAAATTATATATTAATTACAAAAGGGGGAAACAAAAGGAGTAACTGTACAGTAGAGAAGCTTGACAGACACCCTAAAATCAAGCGATCGAAGTGAACATCATCAGTAATGGGATGACTCAAAATATGCCACCTGATACAATGCAATGAGAACACAGCACTTCTGTGACATTTCTGCCAAAGATGCATATCCTGAGTCTTAGCACCAGAAAACATTCAACAAACCGAAACACAGAGAACTTCTACAAAATAACTATGGTATTTTAAAATGTCACAGTTACGAAAGCCAAGGAAAGACTGGAGAACTGATCCAGATTGAAAGAAACTAAAGCAGCATGATGATTAAATGCAGTAAGTGAATCTACACTGGATCCTTTGGTCATAAGGACGTTACTGGAAAAATACTTGAATATGTCTGTTTAATAGGAACAACAGTAATACCATTAATATTCATTTCCTGACGGATAGCTGTAATGATGTAGCTGGATACCTTTTAGCAGGAAATAGATACTAACATAGTTGAGAGTAATGAAGCATCAGATAAGCAACTTGCTCTTATATACTTCTTGAGGAAAACAAAAAGACCTTGATATTCAACTTTTAACTTTTCTATAAGTTTGCAATTGTTTAATAAAGTTCTTTCAAAAAACATTAAGATACTCCTCTAATGTGCAGGTGGGTATACAGCCTTTATAACTGTATGGAAGGAAAGCACTGTATAATTTTTTGTGTGTATCAGGGTATAAATAAAAATGCAACATATGGTCAGTCCTTTGTTCACACTGGACCACACAAAAAAAGATTTGTAAAGTTTTCACTGCACCCCTGTCGGTAAATGCCTATTAAATGACTAACCATTGGCTGTTACTATTATTAACCAAAAAGTAAGTTCAGAAAATAAAATACTTTTGGTAAAAATACAGTTATTTAAGATATATTTAATAGATGTAGCCAAGGTTTGGTACATCAGTTAAATGAGAAAGACCAGCCTAAATGAAGAGCATGTGTGTGGGTGCTAAGTTGCTTCAGTAGTGACCGATTTCTGTGCAACCCCATGGCCTGTAGCCCACAAGGCTCCTCTGTCCATGGGATTCTCCAGGCAAGAATACTGGAGTGGGTTGCCATACCCTCCTCCAGGGGGATCTTCCGGACCCAGGAATCGAACCTGAGTCTCTTACCTCTAACCTGCATTGGCAGGCAGGTTCTTTACCACTAGCACCACCTGAGGAGCCCAAATGAACAGCACAAAATAAAATAATTTTTATCAATTTACCTGCTCTTTATTCTACTAAAGAATAGCACACCACAAATTTTCTGGGCCTGTTCTTTTTTATTATTACCTTGTTAAAGCTGCTATCTTTTAGAAATGAAGGGCTTCATCTGAGAGAAATTAAGTGTATAAATACAATACAGGCAATGACTTTAAAATGCAGATATAAATAAATGAGAATCTCCTTTCTTAAAATAACCAGGAAATGAAAGAAACATTATATAAAAGCATGGATCTAAGTAATATATCTGAAATCAAATTTGTGATTTATGAATTTAAAGTTTCAAAGTGAATTTCTTTACATACAAGACTTATGGATGACTTCTTTTTTAAGTTAGGATGTAACTCCTGAAGAAACAGAATCATAAGTGATTAGTTTTTCAGACCAGTTCATAAAGTTTGTTCAATCAACAATGTACCTGGAACCTAAACACATGTAACAGTTTCTCTAGCAAAATAACTTCAGATTTCATGGCACACCAAGAAAAATAATTCCTTCCTAGTTGCAGTCCTTGAAAACAGATATTCAATGTAAAATTCTTTGCTCTACAGATCACGTGCCACATAGGCCGCAATCAGCTGTTACTTCCCATGTAGATTTCTCTACAGCTCATGACCACTGGGGAATAAAGCACAGAACTACAGCTTCTTCTCTCTACTTTTAACAAGAAAGATGGCATCTATGCTGCTCACTTAACTTGCCCAAGTATAAACTCTCATTCTTAAAAATACTACCTATAAAGTACTAGGGCTGTTGTGAAATCAAATAAGAAAATGCATATATATGACATCTCTCACTGTATCTGGCATGTAACAGATGCTCCTTATAATTTTATATCCAGGGCACTCTCAGTCCCGAAGCCATATCCTTTCCATTATTTAATGCTGTCTTTCCAGTCTTGTGCAACACATTTAATCAAAATACTTAATTCTTCTTTTCTAACCAAGGGTGATATTAGGACAAGATGAAATGAAACAGGAAGTGAAAGAACAGTTTGACTTTTCATTACTCAAAGATTTTATCTAATTCATCTGTAGTTTCAGATGGGGAACAAAATGGAGTTTTAAAATGACAGCGACAACAAAACAAAGGCAAGAGAAAGAATCCAGATAACATCTCAGTTCCATGTCAGTCAATCTTTACAATGTGGTTTCATTGTTTTATAAAAAGTATAAAAATTTCTTGATGACAAATACAAGCCTTAAGATACCATTTTGACTTTTTCCTTCAATAAGTAAGAGAAATAAAGTTGAGTTATAAATTTCAAAAATCTTGTATATTCTCTTCATAGTATTTGGGAGACACTGACATAACTTTATTTAGGAAAACCTTATTAAACATAGATTTATTAACAAATCAAAGAGTGACTTTTTCCTGCATAAAATTGAGTTTATTTTTAATTACACACTTTTTTCCCCCAAATATAATTGATTTACAAGATTTTCATTTACACACATTTACACACACATTTCTAGGAACATACTTATCACATCAAAAGAGTTTGGCATTTAGGCTAGTGTTCTTAAATTTTCTCCAGTGGAAGCTACAAGTTCGGTTGTAAACCGTTTTGTGGTGTTACTGCTGTAAGCACAGGTCTTTTCGTAGTCTTTAATATCCTACTCAGGCTTCCCAGGTGGTACTAGTGCCAATGCAGGAGACATAAGAGATGTGGGTTCAATTCCTGGGTCAGGAAGATCCTCTGGAGGAGAGCATGGCCACTCACTCCAGTGTTCTTTCCTGGAGAACCCATGGACAGAAGAGCCTGGTGGGCAACAGTCCACAGGGGCACAAAGACATGTGAGGACATGACTGAGGCGACTTAGCGTGAATGCTCAATATGCTAATCTCTATTGTGTTTCTCTTAGAAAGAAATATACCACATAGTTCTCATGCTTATTTGCTCATGCGCATTTTATTAAAGGAGAATCTAGTAATATCTTAAAGAACACTAACGACAAGGGACACTGATGAAATTGATGCTTTCTTTGTGAATTTTATTCATTTCAATGGTCTTTCCGATGATTTAGTTGAAAGAGTAGGATCTTTCATCATCAATTCCATTATTAACAAATCGATAGTATTTTGAATTTTCAGGTGCTTTATCAGTTAATAATATATGCCTGGCCAGACACATAGCAGAAAAAGCACTGCCTGTCTTGGATTATTTAAAGTCTGGCTTGAACACTAGCTAGCTACATAATCTGGCACATTACATTCTATAAGCTGTATTTTATTCATCTGTAAAATGTAAATGATAACAAAATAAAGAACTTGGGAAGGTCACAGAGTTAGCCAGTGGTAGAACTAGAATACGAATCCATGGCTGATGGCTCCACAGTCTCCATTATTAATCACTTCATTGTAATGCTCCCTAATAACTATATCTCACAGAGGCTAAAAATAAAAACTGCTTTAGCATAAGAACATGTAATAGGATACCCTACTCTCAAGAGATTTTGGGGAGAACAATACAGTACTGTTAACCTATGTCACATGTTGTACAGCAGATCTCTAGAACTTATTTACCTTAACGGAAGCTTTATACCAGTTTATTAGCACCCCCTTTCTCTTCTTCCAAACCCCTAGTCACTGCCATAGTAACTCTCATAGTAAACTATGCTCTGCTTCTAACAGTCTCTCTATTTCACACACTTCATATAAGTGGAATCAGGTAGTATTTGTCCTTCTGTGACTGGCTATTTCAGTTAGCATAATGTCAAAGATCATTCATGAGGTCACATATTACAAATTTTCTTTCTCAAGGCTGAATATGTCTACATAACAGGCACTCAATATATGGTGATAACATCAGTAATTCTAGAGAACTGACACAAAATGGAATTAAAACTTAATTTGCCAAGTTTTCCGATTTGCCAACTGATAATGCTAATACTATTTATTACAAACTTGAAGTTGTGGGCGAAAGAAAGCTCAATTGAATTGTTCAGACCAATCCTCCCACTGAAAACTACTATAAAATGCCGAACCAAACTATTTTAAAAACTTTAGCGCAACAAAGAAGTAACAAACTAAAAGAAACTACCAGTACAAATCTGATAAATGAGAACCAGTAAGTTAAATGAGCACAGAATCTGTCTTGAGAACATTTGCTAATCCCAGCAAATCCAATTTATGATTTAAACATCCTGCAAGATGAGGGAAGTAGACCAGAAATCAGTCTAGGACTTTAACAACATAGGCAGATTAATGGGAGGATTCCTCATATTAAATAGCCCAAAGGAATCACCAACTGGGTAGTGAAAGTGAAGTTGCTCAGTCGTGTCCAACTCTTTGTGACCCCGTGGACTGTAGCCTACCAGGCTTCTCTGTCCATGGGATTTTCCAGGCAAGAAAACTGGAATGGGTTGCCATTTCCTTCCATAAATAAACCAGTCTAACTGCCCAGGATTCCCACTGCCTAGAAATGGGGATGAAGGGATCCAGAGAAACTCAGACATGGTCTTTGGATAAAGTGAGCCTAGTCTCTCCGAGTTCCTACCAGAAGCAAATACTAAGCATTAATTTATTCTGCTATGTAAACAGTCAATTATAATGACAAGTACATGAAAATAACTATACATGAAGAAACTGAGTGGTAACCAGTTACAAAAAAACAAATAGAAACTGAAAGAAAGACTTTATATATCTGAATTATTAGCCATAGCCTATAAAATAGCTATACTCACTCTTTTAATAAAAACCTGAAAGAATATTAACAGTGCATGCAGGGAATATAAAGTGGCATAACAGATTTGAGAAAAAAATCAAACAGAACTTCTAGAAATAAGAAGTACAATAAATGAAATAAAGAACTTGGTATACAGATACAACAGCAGATCAGACAGAGCTGCAAAGAGAATAAAGGAAATAAAAGAATGCATTAAAAAGTCTAGGAAAAGTAGCAAAGACAGGAAAAAAAAGATGAGGAATAGATCATAAATGATAATAAAAAGAGAGAACACAGTCAGAAAGATTAACATAGGTTTAATAAGAATGCTAGAGGAAGAAAGGCAAGAGAATGGACCAGAGGCTGTCTGAATAGACAAGATTTTGTCCAGAATAATGAAAGACATCAATCAGCATTAAGAAGGTCAAGATTTCCAAAAGCATCATAAATAAAACTAAATTCTTCACCTATAGCATGGTGAAGCTTCAGAAAACCAAAGACAAAGAAAAAAATGAAAAGTTACCATCACAGAAGCGACATGCTGACAAATGATTTTTAATAGCCAGTTCAAGACCCTGGTGGCTCAGTTGGTAAAGAAAGTGAAAGTGAAGTCACTCAGTCATGTCCGACTCTTTGCGACCCTGTGGACTGTAGCTACAAGGCTCTTCCGTTCATGAGATTCTCCAGGCAAGAATACTGGAGTGGGTTGCCATTTCCTTCTCCAGGGGATCTTCCCAACCCAGAGATCGAACCCAGGTCTCCCGCATTGGAGGCAGATGCTTTATTTAACCTCTGAGCAGTTGGTAAAGAATCCACCTGCAATGCAGGAGACCCCAGTTCAATTCCTGGGTTGGGAAGATCCCCTGGAGAAGGGAAAGGCTACCCACTCCAGTATTCTGGCCTGGAGAATTCCATGGACTGTATAGTCCACGGGGTCACAAAGAGTTGGACATGACTGAGCCACTTTCACTTTCACTTTTCACAGGACACCAGAAGGTAGTGGAATTATAGCTTTAATATTCATAAAGAAAAATATTAAAGAGCCAAACTTCTACACCATGTAAAAAATGCCTTTTAAGAGTGAAGCTAAACAAAGTCATCTTCAGACAAACACAAAGAACAAAGAGGTATGATACTAACATAACATACTAAAATAAATTCTAAGGATTATACTTCAAGCAGGAGGAAAATGATCCCAGATGTAATAAGGTATTATATAACACACAAGGATTTTTAACCCCTGAGCCACCAAGGAAGCCCCATTCATATCATAATTATTTGTTAAACTGCACATTTACATTTTATGAACTTTTTTCTATTTTTAATGTAATATTTTAGTGTGAAATTTTAAAAATGTAGAGAGTCATCTCTCTTTACAGCAAAAAGTATAAGGTAGTACATGATTTTATATTTTCTACCTTGAAACATGAAAGAAATAAATAATCCAAATCATATTTCCAATCTACTTTACCAACACTACTGTATATTTTTCATCATAGCTAAAAGTAATCTGGGAGTGTGGAGAGTGCTTACGCTAAGTTTTACAAATCTTCCTAATCACTCCCATCCCTTCTTCACCCTGCTATTTATTTCTTTTCAACAAATTATAACTACCAATTGTCATCTAGAGAAAAATGTTTAAGATTATTTTTTTTCAGATTTTATTTATTTATTTTTTTATTTTACATTATTGTATTGGTTTTGCCATACATCAACATGAATCTGCCATGGGTGTACATGTGTCCCCAATCCTGAAACCCCCTCCCACATCCCTTCCCATACCATCCCTCTGGGTCATCCATATGATTATCTCAATAGATGCAGAGAAAGCCTTTGACAAAATTCAACATCCATTTATGATAAAAACTCTCCAGAAAGCAGGAATAGAAGGAACATACCTCAACATAATAAAAGCTATGTATGACAAACCCACAGCAAACATTATCCTCAATGGTGAAAAATTGAAAGCATTTCCCCTAAAGTCAGGAACAAGACAAGGGTGCCCACTTTCACCACTACTATTCAACATAGTTCTGGAAGTTTTGGCCACAGCAATCAGAGCAGAAAAAGAAATAAAAGGAATCCAAATTGGAAAAGAAGGAGTAAAACACTCACTGTTTGCAGGTGACATGATCCTCTACATAGAAAACCCTAAAGACTCCACCAGAAAACTACTAGAGCTAATCAATGAATATAGTAAAGTTGCAGGATATAAAATCAACACACAGAAATCCCTTGCATGCTATACACTAATAATGAGAAAACAGAAAAAGAAATTAAGGAAACAATTCCATTCACCATTGCAACAAAAAGAATATAATACTTAGGAATATACCTACCTAAAAAAAATAAAGACCTGTATATAGAAAACTATAAAACACTGGTGAAAGAAATCAAAGAGGACACTAATAGATGGAGAAATATACCATGTTCATGGATTGGAGGAATCAATATAGTGAAAATGAGTATACTACCCAAAGCAATCTATAGATTCAATGCAATCCCTATCAAGCTACCAGCGGTATTTTTCACAGAGCTAGAACAAATAATTTCACAATTTGTATGGAAATACAAAAAACCTCAAATAGCCAAAGCAATCTTGAGAAAGAAGAATGGAACTGGAGGAATCAACCTGTCTTGAATTCAGGCTCTACTACAAAGCCACAGTCATCAAGACAGTATGGTACTGGCACAAAGACAGAAATATAGATCAATGGAACAAAATAGAAAGCCCAGAGATAAATCCACACACCTATGGACACCTTATCTTCGACAAAGGAGGCATATACCATGGATTAAAGGCAATCTCTTTAACAAGTGGTGCTGGGAAAACTGGTCAACCACTTGTAAAAGAATGAAACTAGAACACTTTCTAACATCATACACAAAAATAAACTCAAAATGGATTAAAGATCTAAACGTAAGACCAGAAAGTATAAAACTCCTAGAGGAGAACATGGGCAAAACACTCTCCAACATAAATCACAGCAGGATCCCCTATGACCCACCTCCCACAATACTGGAAATAAAAGCAAAAATAAACAAATGGGATTTAATTAAAATTAAAAGTTTCTGCATAACAAAGGAAACTATAAGCAAGGTGAAAAGACAGCCTTCAGAATGGGAGAAAATAGCAGCAAATGAAGCAACTGACAACTAATCTCAAAAATATACAAGTAACTCCTGCAGCTCAATTCCAGAAAAATAAAAGACCCAATCAAAAAATAGGCCAAAGAACTAAACAAACATTTCTCCAAAGAAGACATACAGATGGCTAACAAATACATGAAAAGATGCTTAACATCACTCATTATCAGAGAAATGCAAATCAAAACCACAATGAGGTACCATTTCACGCCAGTCAGAATGGCTGCGATCCAAAAGTCTACAAGCAATAAACGCTGGAGAGGGTGTGGAGAAAAGGGAACCCTCTTACAGTGTTGGTGGGAATGCAAACTAGTACAGCCACTATGGAGAACAGTGTGGAGATTCCTTAAAAAACTGCAAATAGAACTGCCTGACCTAGCAATCCCACTGCTGGGCATACACACCAAGGAAACCAGAATTGAAAGAGACACGTGTACCCCAATGTTCATCGCAGCACTGTTTATAATAGCCAGGACATGGAAGCAACCTAGATGTCCATCAGCAGATGAATGGATAAGAAAGCTGTGGTACATATACACAATGGAGTATTACTCAGCCATTAAAAAGAACACATTTGAATCAGTTCTAATGAGATGGATGAAACTGGAGCTGATTATACAGAGTGAAGTAAGCCAGAAAGAAAAACACCAATACAATATTCTAATGCATATATATGGAATTTAGAAAGATGGTAATGATAACCCTGTATGCGAGACAGCAGAAGAGACACAGATGTATAGAACAGTCTTTTGGACTCTGTGGGAGAAGGAGGGGGTGGGATGATTTGGGAGAATGGCACTGAAACACGTATAATATCATATAAGAAATGAATTGCCAGTCTAGGTTTGATGCAGGTGCACTGGAATGTTTAAGATTAATTTAGCCCCACTTTTCCCTTGGAGAAGGCAATGGCACCCCACTCCAGTACTCTTGCCTGGAAAATCTCACAGATGGAGGAGCCTGGTAGGCTGCAGTCCGTGGAGTAACTGAGTAAATGACTGAGCAACTTCACTTTCACTTTTCACTTTCATGCATGGAGAAGGAAATGGCAACCCACTCCAGTGTTCTTGCCTGGAGAATCCCAGGGACAGGGGAGCCTGGTGGGTTGCCGTCTCTGGGGTCGCACAGAGTCGGACGTGACTGAGCGACTTCACTTTCACTTTTCCCTTATATCCTCTGCTTTCTACCAATAGACAGGTTGGTTTCCTCAATTACAAATTCAAAAATAAGATAGGTCTTTGACAACTATTAACAGAAGAGTGGTGAAGTCACTCATTTCAAGTCAAAGAAAAGCATTCAGAAAATGCAAAACCTTTCTGTTCTTAACAAGCAAGCCTCACAAACAAATCTCTAGCACACAGGAGACAGAGAGAAAAATAAACTTTTCACTTTTGGGGAAAAGGGACAGACATATTTGAAAGAATCCACAGAATCACTCATGCCTATCTCATATAAGCCAACAGTCACTTCAGAGGAACATATTAAAATCAGCAATTATTACTGTCACGACACATATATTGACATAACATGTATAATAAGTAAAATAAATACTGTACTTACCATTCCCATTAACAGAGAGATTATGAGTCTTGAAGCTATCCTCAGCGCTTTCCAAGCTCAGGGTAGTATGAGCTAGCAAACTGTACTTTGCACCACTAATAGTGAGAAAAAAGACAGGTGTTAAGAATTTTAGTATATTTTCTACTACATAAAATATTTAGATGTTCAACAACAACAAAATAAACAACCCAATTTAAAAATGGGCAAAGGTCTTGAATAGACATTTCTTTAAAGAAAATATACAAATGGCCAATAAAAATATGAAGAGATACTCAAGAACATTAATAATTAGGAAAACACAAATCAAAACCACTTCACATCCATTAGAATGACCATTATTTAAAAAAAAAAAACAAACAGAAAGCAACAAGTTATCGGCAAGGATGTGGACAAATTGGAATCATTCTGCATTGCTGATGGAAATTTAAAATGTTAACCACTATGGAAAACAGTATGGTCTCATTCTTTGAAAAACAAAACAGAATTACCATGTAAAGTCTGATGAGAATTTTTATTAACTGGGCCAGGTGATATGTTTCATAAATCTTCTTTGTCTCTTACTATATATGTAATAAAATAAACATTACAAAAAATATGTATACATGTAGCAATAATGCAATGCATGCATGCGCTTCATTAATAAATAATGGCACACTCCACAGAATGTTGTTCCCTGGGTGAAGGCGTCTTGGTTTTGGATTTTTCAGTTTTACTGAAAAACAATTGCCATACATTACTGTATAAGTTTAAGATTTATAGCACTTGATGTTATTGGTTTGATTTATCTGGACAGAGAAGCCTGGCGGGCCACAGTCTAAGGAGTCTCAAAGAGTTGGACACAACTCAGCAACTGAGCATGCATATCATGGTTTTCAATATACAAGCATCATAGACAAGAGATATATCTTACTAGCCAATGTTTTTTTGTCAGTGTTTTCATAAGAAAATGGATGCTTGTCTCCAAAACTTGACCAAAAAAAAAACTTTAACAAAACAACTCCTAAGTACACTTTTAAGCTACATTCTGAATACAACTGATATAATTCAGACTTCTATTCAGACTATTGGGAAGGTTGCTAGAGCAAAGACACACTGTGAGAACCTCATTTTCAGTGTGAGCATTCTCTGCTATTTTTCACTTGTCCTAACAAATTTCTATAGTGAGTTTCATTATTAGCTCTTATTTTCCCCTACTGTTACATAATAAGTGCCCCTCAAAAGTGGAGGAAGTATATTTTTTAATGGTGAAGAATAAAACCAATTGAGAACAGCAATTATAATAGAAGAGCAAATATTACTACACCCAAAATTGCCTATTAACAATCATATGAACGCTTGGTGATGGGGCACAACATTTAAGCACTATCTCAACATAAGAACTGGTCATTGATACATGGATTTTATGCAACTACAATTTTTCCCATGCTAAACAATGGTAAATAGACTCCCTATTAGTGTTTTAGTGCAAAATGTGTTATTTTCGGGAACAGATTATTGACAAGAGGTGGATAAGTGATGCGAGAGAGTGACACTAGGTGCATCTGACACACAACAAGGCCGTCAGTGCGGCAGGATTACAGTGACAGAGAGGGAGACACAATGTCTACAAGCTGAGTACAGGCGGACACCATACACTGCAGGAGGGCATGCCTTGTAGGGCATGATAAGGCCCCTGGATTTTATTCTGAGTGAGACAGGAGGCAAGTGGTAGGTTTTGAGCAGAGGCATGTGCTATGATGTGACTTGTATTTTTTAATGATCCCTCTGGCTGCCATGTAGACAAAAGACCACAGAGGCCAAGAGAGAAATGGAGATGCCAACCAGAAAGCTACTGCACCTCACCAGTCAAGAGCTGATGCAGGCCTGGAATAGGCCTGTAGTTGCTGGGATGGTGAGAAGCGGTAAGATTTTTGATATATTCTAGAGTTGACCCAATGTGGACACAGGATGCAAAAGAAAGGAAAGAATCAAGGACAACTCCAAAGAGTTTGGCCTGAGCAGCTAGAAAAAGCAAATTCTTACTAACTGCAAAGAGGCTGACTGAGAAAAGAAGGGATATGGGAAGTAAAAATTTAGTTTTGAACAGATTAGGTTTGAGACTGGGTTGTAGGGTAGGCAGGTGGATAATGAATCTGGAGTTATGAGAGGAAAAAGTATTAAAGAATGAAATTTGGGAGTTACCAATATATAAATGATATTTAATGAAAGTTAGATAGTTACATAAAATGTGACAACTGAGTATTTGGACACAAGTACTCCATCATTTCAGATTAAGCTGAAGCGCAATGAACAAAGGAGACAGGCAAAGAACAAACAGTCACTGAGGCAGAAGAAAAATCACAAAAGTGGTATCCAAGGAAGCCAAGTTCAAAAGGTGTTTCAAGGAGAGTGATCAACTGTGTTGAATACTGAAAATTCCAGGAAGAGGAACACTGATAAATGACCTTAGTATCTGGCAACATGTAGATCACTGCTGACCTCGATAAGAGCAGTTTCTATAGGATGGGATAGAAGTTAACATGGTGAAACCTGACTGAACTGGTTCAAGAGAATGGGAGGACAGGAAGTGGAGACAGAGTATGTAAAAACTTTGCTGTAAAGGACAGCTGTGCAATGGGGCAGGAGAAATGCAAGGCACTTCAGCATGTTTATGTGTTTGGAATGATGCAGTAGAAGAGAAACTGATGATAGAGAAGGGGGGGCATGTGCAGGAGCCAACTTTTGAGAACTTGGGAAGATGACCGAATGCACAGGCGGGTGGTCTCAGATGGAGTAAGGGCAGTTCAAAAGGAAGGAAAGCAGCAAATGAAGATACAAATGCAGGTAGGCTGATAGATTTGGTTGACGGAGGATACGCAAACTCTCTTCTGATTACTTCGGCATCATCAATGCTGTATCAAATGAAGTCATCAGCTTTGACTATAAAGACCTCTGTCAGCAAAGTGATGTCTCTGCTTTTTAATACACTGTCTAGGTTTGTCACTGCTTTCCTTCCAGGGATCAAGTGTCTTTTAAAGTTATGGTTTTTCAGTAGTCACATATAGATGTGAAAGTTGAACCATAAAGAAGGCTGAGTGCCAAAGAATTAATGCTTTCAAACTGTGTGCTGGAGAAGACTCTTCAGAGTACCATGGACTGCAAGGAGATCAAGCCAGTCAATCCTAAAGAAAATCAGCCCTGAATATTCATTTGAAGGACTGTTGCTGAAGCTTCAGTACTTTGGCTACCTAATGCAAACAGCCAATTCACTAGAAAAGACCCTGTTGCTGGGAAAGATTGAAGGCAAAAGAAGGGGTCAGAGGGAATGTGATGGTTAGACAGCATCACCAACTTAATGGATACGCATCTGAGCAAACTCCAGGAGATAGTGGAGCACACAGGAGCTTGAAGTGTACGTTCATGGGATCACAAAGAGTCCGACACGACTCAGCAACTGAACAACAACAAGAACATTAGCTTTGAATAAGGAGTGGAAAAAGAGGTTCTATAAGAGAGAGTAGTGTGATGTGAAATACTAATTCTGACGAGAGGTAAAGTGAAAGGCTGTGGACACTTAGGACGACTGCTCATACTGGAACTCACTTCAGATCAGTGATCCCTCTGAAGTGAGACCAGACAGTATTCTTATTCTCACTTCCTCATCTATTCCTCATGAGTTCAGGTGCAGAGGAGCTAAAGGAAGGATTTAACCAAACCAGTCCATCCTGAAGGAGATCAGTCCTGAATGTTCACTGGAAGGACTGATGCTGAAGCTTAAATGCCAATACTTTGGCCATCTGATGCAAAGAACTGACTCACTGGAAAAGACCCTGATGCTGGGAAAGACTGAAGGCAGGAGGAGAAGGGAACAACAGAGGAC
This sequence comes from Capricornis sumatraensis, assembly GCF_032405125.1. NCBI lineage: Eukaryota > Metazoa > Chordata > Mammalia > Artiodactyla > Bovidae > Capricornis > Capricornis sumatraensis. Next base: position 26,888,513 of record NC_091078.1, on the reverse strand, counting down.
GAGATGGTTGGATGGCATCACCGACTCGATGGACTTGAGTTTGAGTAAGCTCTGGGAGTTGGTGATAGACAGGGAAGCCTGGCGTGAAGCAGTCCATGGAGTCACAAATGTTGGACATGACTGAGTGACTGAACTGAACTGAAGTTTCTCCAAGGTAAGTATAACAAAAGGAGAAAATAATAGAAAATAATAAAATGGTACATCAAGGAATTTAAGCTAATTAGAGTCAGAATATTGAACAGAGAAAGCTGGAAATGTGGGAGGTGGTAGATATCGTTGGATATTACTACACAGACCATATGCAATTATTAGTAATGACAAGATCTAGGGTACAACTGTGGGATGGATGGCTAAAACAGGCATAAGATCACCAGAGGCAAGGAAGTCATGAATCTTAGAGGTCAAGATATTAGATGAAAAGTCTGCATGTATTTTAAATTCATCAAGAAATATTATCTGAAATGGTAAGAGGCAGAGACTGGGAGAGAAAGAGAATGAAGATACTTCGGTGTTTTACTTTTAGGAGTGATGTAATTTATTCTTACTGACCACTAAAAGTATTAAAGTATTCTTCACTTCAAGAATAGCATCATTTCCATACACAATGGAATATGAAATACTGCTTTTAGTATACACGGGAAGTAGCTATGTCACAGGCTGTGTATTTGTACCAAGTGCATTGCAGAGGTGGCAACCTGTGTGGCAAAATAGGCTAAAATTGTGTGATGACCCAAATATATGTCGAATTTTTTTCTCAGGCCTTATAAAGCAATTGTGGCTAAGACATCTTTTCCTCAACTATTTGAGATAAACATGTAATACATTTGCTTCTGTTTCCAATGAATTACACATCTTAAAATAACAATACAAAAAAGTTATTGATAACCTCCCCTAAGTAGAAAGTATGATAGAACCAATTGATAGATAATGTGGTCATTAAAATGATCATATAAAGACTCTCTAATAACTCAAGGAAAAAAATGTGTGTGTACATAGATACATACACACATATATGAATGTACAGCATAATTATGAATATATATATCTCACAAAGCTAGTTACTTTAAAACCTGGAGGTAAACATCAGTTCAAAATATAAAAAGTATACACAAGCTGGAATCAAGATTGCTGGGAAAAACATCAATAATCTCAGATATGCAGATGATACCACCCTCACGGCAAAGTGAAAAAGAACTAAAGAGCCTCTTGATGAAAGTGAAAGAGGAAAGTGAAAAAGTTGGCTTAAAACTCAATATTCAGAAAACTAAGATCATGGCATCTGGTCCCATCAATTCATGGCAAATAGATGGGAAAACAATGAGAGACTTTATTTGGGGGGGCTCCAAAATCACTACAGATGGTGACTGCAGCCATGAAATTAAAAGACGCTTACTCCTTGGAAGAAAAGCTATGACCAATCTATAAAACATATTAAAAAGCAGAGAAATTACTTTGCCAGAAAAAGGTCCGTCTAGTCAAAGCTATGGTTTTTCCAGAAGTCATGTATGGATGTGAGAGCTGGACTATAAAGAAAGGTGAGTGGCAAAGAATTGATGCCTTTGAACAGTGGTGCTGGAGAAGACTCTTGAGAGTCCCCTGGACTGCAAGGAGATCCAACCAGCCAATACTAAAGGAAATCAGTCCTGAATGTTCATTGGGAGGACTGATGCTGAAGCTGAAACTCTAATACTTTGGCCACCTGATGTGAAGAACGGACTCATTGGAAAAGACCCTAATGTTAGGAAAGAATGAAGGCAGGAAGAGAATGGAACAACAGAGGATGAGATGGTTGGAGAGCATTACCAACTCGATGGACATGAGCTTGAGCAAGCTCTGGGAGCTGGTGATGGACAGGGAGGCCTGGCGTGCTGCAGTCCATGGTATCACAAAGAGTCAGACACGACTGAGAGAGTGAACTGAACTGATTTGATCTATAAAGTGAAAGTAACTCAGGCATGTCTGACTCTTTGTGACCCCATGGACTGACTATACAGTCTATGGAATCCTCCAGGTCAGAATACTGGGGTAAGTAGCCTTTTCCTTCCCCAGGGGATCTTCCCAACCAAGGGATCACACCCAGGTCTCCCGCATTGCAGGCAGATTCTTTACCAGCTGAGCGACAAAGGAAACCCAAGAACACTGGAGTGGGTAGCCTATCCCTTCTCCCAGCAGATCTTCCTGTACCAGGAATCGAACTGGGGTGTCCTGCATTGCAGGCGGATTCTTTACCAACTGAGCAATCAGGGAAGCCCAACTGATCTATAATAAACTGCATACATTTTTTTCTCTTTCTAGGTTCTATTTCTAAAGTTTATATTACTTTTATAATGAAATAACTGGGTTTCCCCAATGGCTCAGCAGGTAAATAATCCACCTGCAATGCAGGAGACCCAAGAGATGCAGGTTTGATCCCTGGGTCAGGAAGATTCCCTGCAGGAAATGGCAAACTGCTCCAGTATCCTTGCCTGAAAAATCCCATGGAGAAAAGAGTTTGGCAGGCTACAGTCTGAATAGGACACGACTGAGCGACTAAGCACACACACAATGAATTAAACAATGTTGCAGGATCTGTGAAGTAGCAGGATGAAAACTCTCCCCTAAAAATCAAAACATGCAAAGCGTTATAATACTACATTTACCTATGTGCAGTTTAACTGACTTGCCTGTAGCTAGCAAGTAGTACACTGGAAACAGAATCCCACTATACTATACTTACTACCACTACCCTTTATACTTCATTAATAATTTAATTAAGGTACTTGTCTATTAAAACAGATACATACTATCTTTTACTAGTGCAAGAATTTTGAGTGTAGTAGACATGGCTTACTAACCTTTAAATCCAAAGTAGCATATGATACAACGGCTGAATAATCATTTCTAAAATGATTAAATGAATAAATAAAATTATACCCCATAGCTGAGTAATTCCTTAGTTAATCTTGAACACTGTATCATCTTTCACACTACCAAACCATCAACATCACTGTTCCTCAAAACATGAATAATCCAGTTATTCTGCACAAAGATATTTGCTTTATAACTTAAATTTAACTTATAAATTTAAAATGTAGTATAACGGCTTATTTTTTTAGTTAATTTTTAGTTAATACTTTTCTGTCAAGTAAATAATCACTCTCAGTTTTACTAGTTTCCACAAGATAATTGTTTAAAATAACATATATTTATACAATGAAGAATAATGTACTAATTGGTTCTCAAGGTACATAAAATAGTTAATTCAGCTATTAGAAACACTGGGAAAAATCTAGTTACAGGAATTTCAGTAAGCTAAATTCCACAAATAAAACGAATAAATGAATCACACCAGGGAGCATGCTAAGAATTACCAAAAATGTTCACTGTCTTCTTTCAGATCAAACAATACTTTATGATGATATTTCAAGTTACTTCATTTTTAAACCATGACTAATTACAATGCCAATGCTTCCAAAATCAACAATGATCTCACTTTTAAAGCATTCTTGTCAGGATAACATTTTCTTACTAAAACATTACACTCATTCTTTTAAGCCAACCCTAATATTGAGTTCCCAAAAGTTTAATCAGCTACATTTTTTTTTAACAAATAGGCCAATTGTTGTAGCATTTGATGCAGCAAGGGTTCCAAAAACATTATGAAAAAATAAATGACTACCTTAAATGGAAGTCTGAAAAAAAAATGTACTCTTCTGTAAGGAAGAACAGCTATATTTAGTCACATGACATATTACTAAAGAAGATATATGTTGCCCATTTTGGTTAAAAATTAAAAGCTATGTTAGGAATCTTCTCATTCAACTAAATCACTATTAAAGAAATAAAAACTGATCCTTTTAGGCATTTTCATCACTACTGCTATTCTGAAACTCCTACCAGGGTGCTGAAGTGGTCAGTTAAGGAAGGATCAGGTAAGACTGGTCCTGGGCTATGAGTTTAACTTGGTACACTCAGCATTCACACCAAAAGCTCAAAAGAAATGCTGGTATTAAAAGAACATAAATTGGTGAAATGATATAAAAGGTTTTATCCTATCTTTTGATCAGCTTCAATGATATAAATAAACAAATTCCATATAAGTTTCATGAGAAATGTTGATAAGGAAAACTGATATTTTTATTTAGGTATAAACCAAATAGAATTATCCTTGGGTCAGGAAGATTCCCTGGAGAAAGAAATGGTAAGCCACTCCAGTATTCCTGCCTGCAAAATCCCATGGACAGAGAAGCCTGGTGGGCTACAGACCACAGGGTCACAAAAGAGTTGGGCATGACTTAGCGACTAAACAACAACAACATAGAATGACAAACCTGAACAGAATAATAAGCACTTCAAGACCAATATGTCAGTCCCTGTTACAAAGAACTTAATATCAACAAATGTTATTCTCAAAAACACTTCTAGGCATTGATGAGGAGTATGGGTTAAATATAAGTTATAATATCACTTAGATTCAGTTCAGTTTAGTTCAGTCACTCAGTTGTGTCTGACTCTTTGCGACCTCATGAACCGCAGCACACCAGGCCTCCCTGTCCATCACCAACTCCCAGAGTATACCCAAACCCATGTCCATCGAATCGGTGATGCCATCCAACCATCTCATCCTCTGTCGTTCCCTTCTCCTCCTGCCCTCAATCTTTCCCAGCATCAGGGTCTTTAAAATGAGTCAGCTCTTTGCATCCGGTGGCCAAAGTATTGGAGCTTCAGCTTCAGCATCAATCTCTCCAATGAACACCCAGGACTGATCTCCTTTAGAATGGACTGGTTGGATCTCCCTGCAGTCCAAGGGACTCTCTAGAGTCTTCTCCAACACCACAGTTCAAAAGCATCAATTCTTTGGCGCTCAGTCTTCTTTATAGTCCAACTCTCACATCCATACATGACCACTGGAAAAACCATAGCCTTGACTAGATGGACCTTTGTTGGCAAATCACTTAGATTTATATATTGTTATATATATTAAATATAATGTACTATATATTATATTATATTATTATGAATATATATTTATAACATAAATATATTTATATTATAAAGTATATTATAAAAATTATAAAATATATAATATATTATATATTATTGATATATAATATATATTATGATATATAAAATATTAAATATATATATAATCACTTAGATTATCTTCTATGAAATTATAATCACTGGAGTTAAATTTTAAAATATCTGCCTACATTTTAAAATACCAGTTTTATTTATTTATTGGCTGTGCTAGGTCTTTGTCACTGTGTGGGCTATTCTCTAGTTGTGGTGAGTGGGGACCACTCTTCACTGTGGTGCGTGGGCTTCTCATTGCCCGTGGTGGCCTCTCTTGTTGGGGAGCACAGGCGCTGGGGCACACGAGCTTCAGTACTTGTAGCAAGTGGGATCGTGCATGGGCTTAGTTGTTTTGCCGCATGTGGGATCCTCCCAAACTAAGGATCAAACCCATGTTTTCTGCATTGGCAGGTGGACTCCTTACCACTAAGCCACCAGGGAAGACCCTGCCTACATTTTATAATCCTAGGAAGGTTTCTTCATGCAGTGCTTCAGCATGAATTTTTTAAATAAAATTTTTCAGAAAAAACATTGATCGCAGAACAGTAAAAATAGTAACAATAATGCTAAGAGCTACATTCGTTAAATGCTTACAACATACCAAGTTCATGAATTCTTTCTGAATCTCATGATCCTATGGAGTTAAATATTATTCCCTTTTTACAGAGGGAAAAAGAAAAACCCAGGGAGTATATTAATCTGTCCTGGGTCACACTAATAATAAATGACAGCATAAAAAAATCAAGTACTGAAACCATGACGTTTTGAACTGTGTGAAAAGCCCACTTATTGTTTTTACATGCTTGAAAGGTACAGGAAACCCTAAAATGTCTCTAAGGAGGCTTCTATACTTGATCTTAGCCAAAAGGCCAAGAAGTGATCTAAGGAGCCTTCTTAAATGATTATGTCTAAGAATCCTTACCTTTCATATTAGAAAACTGAGGCCCAGGAAATACTTGTTCAGGACACTCCTAGTGCTGTCATTTTCTAAATAAAGAATTTTGCTGCTTAAAAACATTTTAAAACTATTGAATTTGGTGATTATCTCTAAGGTCTCTTTCAATTCTAAAATCTATGTTTCAAACTAGAAATATAATTGCTCATTTATTCATCAAAAAGTATAGTTGCATTACCTTACAGTTGAATTAAAACATTTTCTAGCAAATACTTGATATAATCTTAATCCCTTTTAATGACATTTACATTATAAAGACATATCTTCTATGACTGTTCTTCAATAGATGGGGCCCATTCAAGAATCATGAAATCAATTTAATGATTCATAAACAGCATTTTAAAAAAACTGAAGATACCTAGAATAAAAGAAGTCTAATGGCTATACTATAAATAGCAAGAGCTAAGTTTTATTTCATGAAATCTGACTGCTGATGGTACTATGTATTCAGTAATGATATAAAATGCATTTTTTACTCACGGTCTCAATCAAAATAAACTGAAAGCCACATTGCTAAAGTCCCAGGGCATTTTTCACATGTAATGTAACTGATATGGAAAGCTAATTAGCTATATTCTGATGACTGAGATTTCTAGGATCTGTACCTAAAATATTTTGCTTTATAATTATAGTAAAATTATTGACATGCTGAAGAGCCAAGTGCAAAGAAATTCTAGGAATGCTGCCTGTACCACAGTTTTCCTAAGAAAGAAAGATAAAACTACTTGTAAAGCAACAAACACAATGTTTAAAGAAAGTATCTGAAAGAAACCAGGGCTCCTTACAGAGGTGGTGATTCTAAGTGTGAGCTGAAAAATAAAACATGAACACAGAACATGTTCCCTGGTCACAAAGCAAAGAAGCTAATTAGAGATTGTGTGTGCCTGCTAAGTCGCTTCAGTCATGTCCAACTCTGCGACCCTATGGACTGCAGACTGCCAGGCTCCTCTGATTAGGGTGTGTCAAAAAGATGCTGAGTCAGCTTAAAGGGTTCCCATTGATCAAAGATGGGGCACTTTGCCTTCGAAAGAATAACAACTGCATTAGATTGAAACACAAATACATAAAACTTCAGGAGTTCAAATAAAACAAAACACTAATCACCTCCATGCAAGGATATCAAATTATTATTCTAAAATTGGGTAAATAAGGCTTCCCTCGTGGCTCAGACAGTAAAATCGGATAAATAAAAGAATAAAGTATATTTTTTTCCTCCTTTTCCTTCATCAATTTTTTGCATTTATACAGAGTTCATGAAGGAAGGTTATTCTTTGAGAGAATTCCAGATTTAAAAATAAATGCATATTGTAAAGCAATTATCCTTCAATTAAAAATAAATAAAAATTTTAAAAATGACTGCATATAGAAAAATAAATAAATAAATGTAGGACAAATTTAGAAAGCCACTAACTTATAATCCTGAATGTAATAATGATCAGTCACAGCTGCTAAAACTATTAGATATAACATTGATAGGGAACTTGACAATGGATGTATCAGGCTAACAACACCTGAACCCACTGATCAGTTTTTAACACAGCTGAAAGTGAAACAGACCTACAAATGGGATACAGTAGAAAGTACATATAATCAACATGAAATATTATCGCCCTAAAAGAGAATCTGAAACTAATCAGTCCTCTAGATCTAACTGCAAGCTATAGGAGCACAGTGGATAGAAAAAGAGGTTTTAAAAAGACCACAAAGATGTAATCAGATAAATTGAAAATACGGGAAATCTACAAGATCTAGCTTCGTCAATACATGATGGCAAAGAAACAGAAACTTGTTAAAGATTAAAAGAAACGTAAAAGATTCACGTAAATGCAATGTGACAGACCTTGTTTGGACCTTGATTTGCACAAATCAGAAGAGAACTTCAGAAATGGGGCAATTTGAACAAAGAATGGTTATAAGATCATATTTAGGACTAATTTTTTATTTTGTTAGGTGTGATAATGGTAACGTGATTTTGTTATAGTAAAATATTTTTTAAAAATCTGTAAGACTGAAAGCATGACATATATTCAGAAATTCAATTAGCAGATTGATATGGAGCAAACAGTTTGATTTATAGCTAGTCCCTTTTCAACAAAAAAAATTTCATCTTTCTGCTAGATCTTGTAATTTCAAATCACTAAAAACATACTGTCACCCAACTTTCTACTTTCAAAGAAACATACCACCTCAGCTGGGTAAATGTCAGACAACCAAGTTTTGTTACTGTTTCAGGATGTCTTTTCCCATTTAAAATGTAAACATATTCACCACATACAATACTCTAAAATGTCACAAATACATAATTATACTATGTCTCTATAAATACTGTATTAGAAAACTTACTAAATAGCAGAACTGAAGGACAAGCACATTTCATGATCTTCTTGAAGCACTGAACTGATTTTCTTCCCTGTAGCTTTGCTTATAGATGTTTTCAGTTTCTTAGCTAATTTTTTTGGTGTATTAGTTATAGAAGATTCTTCTGTACAGCAACTATATACTTCCACCTTTATCTGAAAGTCTGGCCCTGCTTCATTACTAAAAGCAAGGACAATCATAATGTTAGAAATTTAACTTAGGAGAAAATAAAATTACAACACCCTCTGATGTTTTCGTAACTTTTCAAAGCAGCATTTAGAACAGGTTTATGTTAATATATATCAATAAGATAGAATCTCCCTGAGTTTATTTAGTATCTAAATGACTTGAGAGCGTCACTGCAACTTCTAGAGCTACCAGCTTCTAAAGTAGGGCAATTTTAACTCAATGTAAACAATATATTCAGGCAAATTACCTAAAAAGAATAAAATGCCCTGGTCGTTTTGTTGCCAATGCTATTGTTCCTTTTCATTTCCTTAATATAATTATTTTAAGGCATTTACATTTTAAGGCATTTACATCTGTGTGATTTCCTGAAATGACCATTCCTCAAAAGGAAAAGATATGAAAACAAAAAGGAAAGAAAATTAAACAGAAGGTTTCTTCTGCTGAAACCTTTAGTTTTCATGTCTTTTTCATAAAGTGCTTACAGTTCACTCAACAATGTGCCCCTCCTTCCCGCCCCACCTTTGTAGCTAATAACTCTAACATTTCACTATTTGGTTATATAGGAGAAAACAAACGAATAAAAAGAGATACACTTCACAAAACATTAGATGTATCTGTAAAAATGCAAAATGCTACAACAAATAAACTTTGTGCATTAGCACGCAGCATAAATATAAATATTACCAATCTTAAAAAAGGGAGAGAGAGAGAGACTTCAAGGCATGAACTCCTCGCAGTGGAGTGAAGTCTTGGTAATATTTGTATTCTTAATCTAGCATAAAATATATTCAGTATGTATTAAAACAATATGCAGAAAATCTGCAATGTCAAGACTGGCTTTGTTCTTTCTCAGACACAATGAACTATGTTTACAATAAAAGACTCTGGTGATATTATTACAAATAAAATATACTTAAAATTGTAAAAGAGGTCCATCAGCAGATTTTGCCTGTGAAGGAAGATCCATCAGTCTCAGAGACTTTAAATACACAGCATAGACTTTTTAAGATTTAAATAGCCAATCTATAGTTTGAATAAATCCAAGGAATAATTGGATTTGAAATACTTTTATAGTTTATTATTTGGCAACTTTTAAACATACAGTATTCCTGGTAATGACTAACAAATGTCAATATTTAGAGAAAAACCAGGGATTCATAAATACTGAATACTTATTAAAACAATCATAACAAAAAGCATATTTTAACACATTTAGAACATTTGTGAGCAAGTTATTTTTAGAACAATTTGAAATATTTACAGAAATATTAAAAAATTATAAATCATGAGTTGTCTTCCCAAGGAACTTGCACTATTCTGTGAAAAAAATTATGGTTTTTTCCTTTGTGGTGAAAATAAACAATAGCAAATTGTTGTAAAGAAAAGAGTCCATTGACAGGACACTTTTGCCATGAAAAAATGCACTATAATAGTTGATAATGGAAATAAACGTATTTAAGTAATAAAAATTAATTTTTTAGTCTCCATTATGTAAACATTAGGTAATATTTGGGGGATCCTAAGTAAATTCCTTTGGTTCAACAGAGTTAATAAGATGGCCTACACTACTAATTACACACCAAAAAAGTACTTTATTTTCCTGTGTTGTACAATTACTTAGGGAACAGTGGACCAAAGCCCCAAAACATGGTTGTAATAGGTCTTATTTTAATGCTACATGAGTGGCAAAACTAGTACTTTCAATCTCAACTGTATATAGTTCCATAACTAAAGATTGGAAAAAACATATATTTGATTTCATTTTAATTGATAAGTAGTTACTAGTATTTCAATATGAAGATACTGTCTTTGAAACCCTATAAGAAATATAAATCACATACGGATTTAGGCCAATAGAAAAAAATGCCAGGAAAAACTTATATTAGTTAAAAATGATTTCTATGGCTACCGGAGGAGTTCTTTCTGGTTCTATATTATGACCACAATAAAATAAGCCTGTAAAAGAGCAGGGGCAATAAAAATGGCCCTGAGGATCACCCAATTTTTTATTGTTTTGGAGTACATGAAAGAAGTGCACCATAAGAAAAAGAACATCTTGAAATTTTAGTAAAGTGCTTTTCCTACAGTACATATTTCAGAACTATCTAATAAGGTTGTTACACTATTTTAGTATTTCTGTAAGTAAATCTCCTATATGAGATGTAAGAATCTGTTTTATGCTCAAACTCACTCTATATAAAATCACATTATAATGATATGCCACTGTATTCATAGTTTTACTACTAATATTATATGATTTCCACTTTATTTTACATTGGAAAAATTTCAAATCCAGAAATGGCTTATAAATAATGCAACATTCAAAATCAATTTGAACAGTTAAAGATTTTAATGCTTCAAAAATAAGTCAATAATTTTGCCTTCCCCTGAAAAAGGTAGAATTTTAGGTTCTTTTCCTTCAAATAAGATTAAAAAAAAATACTTACAATATGGTCACATTTTCAAAACATATATCTGTGATTGTTTTATCCACAATCACCATCTCAGTATCAAAAACTTCAGCTCCCAGTTTGAATAAACAAAAAATGGCATAGTACTGTGATCCTAGAGAAGACAAACATTAAAACAATGACTCATGTGATGAATCATGTCTATATTATGTTAAAAATCTACTTGAAAATGAAAAAAACAGCCTAAATATTTGTTAATAGATTCTTATTTTCATACATTGTACACTGCAATCCTTTAACTTTTTATTGAGACTCTTTTGTCAGTATATATTAATTGCTTGCCCAACTAAAATACAACTAAACTACGGAGTATCAAAAAATAAAGTTAAAAATATAGGTTTCTCAGCAGTCTAAAGTAACCACCAAACTCATCAATTTTATTCCTAGAAAACTCCTTAAGCTTTAATTAATAGCAAATTTAGCATTACATATATACTATTACCCCTGTCATTTTGGCTTCCAAATATACTTAATAAAAATAAGTTTTCTATCTTAAGAGGTTAGGAGCAGACACATTAACAACAAAACATTTTCCACCAAACAGAGAAGGGGGAAACTACAAAATCAATAAAAACTAGAGATGTGAACACAAAAACCATAGCTGCTGGACTTTCTAATTTAATATATATATTTTTAAAGTATTAGGTGATTAAAAGACTAAATCCTCATTACTGAGAAAATGGAGCTCTTCAGATAAACTTAATTCTCTATAGTAATCAGAAAGATACACTTAATTCCCCCATGTATTCCTTTATAAACTAAATTATATTTCTTAAATGAATAACAAATATACTAACCTGTTTTGTATTTTTCATATAAAACTAATTATGTTCAATATGATTCAGGCTTAAAGTATGAGGAACAAAGCTATCATAATAGACACGAAAGATAAAGGATTGTCATAACTTTTCTGCATTGCCTCTAACAGCTACAAATCATTTGAGGTTAATTTCCATGACCCAAGCCATGCATGGATTTGTTAAGACTATATAAACCTACAAAATGCTGAAGGGGAAGAAAAATTAGATCAAGCTAAAAATCTTTTTCTCTTATATCCCATTAAATAATCTGAAGGAAGAGGACAAGGCAAAAAAAATCTCCACTATTTCTGGTCAAAAAATGTGGCCTTTACTACTTCACTCAAACATCTCCTTTTGTTTCCCAATTTCCTTGTCTATTACCTGTTGGCATCCTTGCACAGGTTCCTATCAATAAGATTGTGCTTATTCTGTCAAATGACATTTATTTCAGTGTGGAAGCAGCTTTTTCTCCCAATTATTTCAAATTTACTACATACTAAAGAAAATACACCAATTACAATCAAAATCATACATACGTTCTTTATTGCTGAAGTGATCAGAGTCTTTCCACATTAGTGGTATACGAATATCTATAATGGAGGGGAAAAAGAAATTACAAGGAATAATTTTGGTAAATTTCATCTCTTAGCGTAAAGTAAACCTCTGTATTCCATAATGGATTCTGACCACTAAAGCCAGCATTTATTTATTATTAAATATACTAACATAGTAATATTTTCTCTTAAACATAGCTTAGACTAGGAATATAAAATCTTATACTTTTTAAACCTCACCAAGTATTACTCAAGAAATTAATTTATTAAGTAGCACCTATAATAAGCTTCTGTTATAAAATTTTTGTGATTTATGCTTTTGAAATAGGCAAAATTTGGGTAACCTAGTGTTGAATTTATATTTTGGGTAAGCAGTAGCAGCAAATGTAGCTAAATAAATTTCAAAATCATAGAACAGTAGAGGTAGAGATGACTTTAGAACGAACTTTTATCCACTATGTAAACTTTAGAGATGAAAAAAATTAAGTGACTTATATAAGATTACTGGTTTCTGGAAGAGACCCAACTCTTGACAAACAAATCCAAGATCTTTCCATTAGGAAGATTTAACTTGTCTACAAAAGAATTTGCAGATCTTTGTATATTCATGCTACAAACTGTAGCATTTTCCTTAAGAAATAAAACTAAAAAGAGGAATGTATTACTTCTTTCAGGCCAAGAAAGGGCCTATATTCTAAATGTGATCTAAACATATTTCTCTCATTCACATATTCTTCAAATTCTAAGTTTAATAAATAATAAATTTATTCCAGAAATTAATCTAGCGCTTTCAAACAGTCAACATTTGTTCTTCCTAGTTTCCTCCATTCTTCCTTTTACTTTTAATACTGGTTAACATTATGGAGTAACAACTTTCCTTTGACATTCTTATGCTATCTGCATATTTTCAAAGTTTGAGAATTAAGATTTTACCAAATAGATTAAGATGAGCAATTATAGCATAACACAGCACATTAGAAATCTCAATTGTAAAGTGAAGTTTGTTTTAATTTTGTACTCAGAGTACAAATTTTCAAATTTTGTGGAAAATTTCTGTTTAAAACATTTCCCTACTACACTTTGGAAGTTTATGTGCCTATTTTTTCTTACCTATGAATTATGCCACTTTCAAATAATTATAATTCTTTGTGAACATAAGCTATTTGGCTATCTTTATGCTGTGCTTCACTTTTAGATTCCATGATCTTTTGTCTACAATTTTGTTTGGAATTCTTTCTAGGGTTCTTGGCTCCTATTTTCAATTTCCTTTCTAGAAAAGCTTTATATTACTCTATTCTTATGCTTCCTAACCAGGCAGACGTGTGTGAGTGCTCTTCCCACTGCTGCTTTAGCACTCATTTTTATCAAAAAGTGAGAAAAATAAAACATTATTCTATTGAGTTCTTCTTGTGGCAAACCAAACACTTTACATATACCTCACCCAACAATAATTTTGAAAATATATCTACCAATTTATGATTGTGTTTTCACTGTCATTTATCTCAAACTATTTTATTTCCTCTTTGATTTCATCATCAACCCATTAGTCTTTTAGTATCATGTTGTTTAGTCTCCATCTAATTGCTTTTTCTTGTTTCTTTGTGTGGTTTACTTCCAGTTTCATGCCATTGTGCATAGAAAAGATGCTTGAAAAAATTTCCATCCTCTTAAATTTGTTGAGGCTTCTTTTGTATCCAAGTATGTGGGTCTATCCTAGAGAATGCTGCATGTGCACCTGAAAAGAATGTATATTCTGGATTTTTTGAATAGAAATATCCTCAAAATATCCATCAAGTTTAACCGTGAAAACACAACCATACAAAACCTGTAGGATGCAACAATACAGACCTTCCTCAAAAAGCAAAGATCTCAAATGAACAACCTCATCCACCAACTGAGAGTATTAGAAAAGGAGAACAAACAAAGCCTAATGTCAGCAGGAGGAAGAGAACAGTAAATACCAAAGAGGAAATACATAAAATAGATATTTTAAAACTGTAGGGAAAAAAATCAATAAAACCAAGAGCTGTGTTTTTGAAAGGGTGAACAAAATCAACAAACCTCTGGTCAGGCTCACTAAGAAAGAGGACCCAAATAAAAAACAAGAACTGAAAGAGGAGAAATAACAGATACTGCAGAAATACAGAAACCTGTAAAAGAACACTATGCACAATTATATGCCAACAAAGTGGACAACCTGAAAGAAACAGACAACTTCCAAAAACATAGAGTCCACCAAAATGGATCATGAAGAAGCATAATTTTAAGAGATCAATTGCCGGGAGTGACATTTGTTGCTGTTGCTGTCAGTTGTTAAATTGTGTCCTGCTCTTTGCAATCTCGTGGACTGTAACTCGCCAGGCTCCTCTGTTATCACTATCTCCTGGAGTTTGCTCAAATTCGTGTCCACTGAGTCGGTGATGCTATCTAATCATCTCATCTTCCGCCACCCTCTTCTCATTTTGCCTTCAATCTTTCCCAGAAGTGAAACAGAATCCATAAAAAATAAAAACTCTCCACAAAACAATCCAGGACTGGATGGTTTCACTGGGGAATTCTACCAAACGTAAGAAGAACTTACACTGATCCTTCCCAAACTCTACCAAAAGACAGAAGAGGAGAGAACACTTCCAAAGTCATTCTATGAAGCCACCATCACCTTTATATCAAAATCAGACAAAGACACTATCAAAAGAGAAAATTACAAGCCAATAACATGCTAGTAAAGTAATGCGCAAAATTCTCCAAGCCAGGCTTCAGCAATACATGAACTGTGACCTTCCAGATGTTCAAGCTGGTTTTAGAAAAGGCAGAGGAACCAGAGATCAAATTGCCAACATCTGCTCTATCATGGAAAAAGCAAGAGAGTTCCAGAAAAACATCTATTTCTGCTTTATTGACTACACCAAAGCCTTTGACTGTGTGGATCACAATAAACTGTGGAAAATTCTGAAAGAGATGAGAATACCAGACCACCGGACCTGCCTCTTGAGAAATCTGCATGCAGGTCAGGAAGCAACAGTTAGAACTGGACATGGAACAACAGACTGGTTCCAAATAGGAAAAGGAGTACGTCAACGCTGTATATTGTCACCTTGCTTATTTAACTTCTATGCAGAGTACATCATGAGAAACGCTGGACTGGAAGAAACACAAGCTGGAATGAAGATTGCCGGGAGAAATATCAATAACCTCAGATATGCAGATGACACCACCCTTATGGCCGAAAGTGAAGAGGAAATAAAAAGCCTCTTGCTGAAAGTGAAAGAGGAGAGTGAAAAAGTTGGCTTAAAGCTCAACATTCAGAAAACGAAGATCATGGCATCTGGTCCCATCACTTCATGGCAAATAGATGGGAAACAGTGGAAACAGTGTCAGACTTTATTTTGGGTGGCTCCAAAATCACTGCAGATGGTGAGTGCAGCCATGAAATTAACAGACGCTTACTCCTTGGAAGAAAAATTATGACCAACCTAGATAGTATATTCAAAAGCAGAGACATTACTTTACCGACTAAGGTCGGTCTAGTCAAGGCTATGATTCTCCCAGTGGTCATATATGGATGTGAGAGTTGGACTGTGAAGAAGGCTGAGCACCAAAGAATTGATGCTTTTGAACTGTGGTGTTGGAGAAGACTCTTGAGAGTCCCTTGGACTGCAAGGAGATCCAACCAGTCCATTCTGAAGGAGATCAGCCCTGGGATTTCTTTGGAAGGAATGATGCTAAAGCTGAAACTCCAGTACTTTGGCCACCTCATGAGAAGAGTTGACTCATTGGAAAAGACTCTGATGCTGGGAGGGATTGGGGGCCAGAGGAAAAGGGGACGACAGAGGATGAGATGGCTGGCTGGCATCACTGACTCGATGGACGTGAGTTTGGGTGAACTCCGGGAGTTGGTGATGGACAGGGAGGCCTGGTGTGCTGCGATTCATGGGGTCACAAAGAGTCAGACATTTCTGAGCGACTGAACTGAACTGAACTTTGATAAATACAGATCCAAAAATTCTCAACAAAATGGCTCTGATGGTAAAGAGTCTGCCTACAATACGGAGACCCAGGTTCAACCCTTGGGTTGAGAAGATCCTTTGGAGAAGGGAATGGCTGCCCACTCCAGTATTCTTGCTTAGAGAATCCCATGGAAAAAGAGTCAGACACAACTGGGTGACTAAGCACAGAGCACATCCTTGATAAACACAGATCCAAAATCTCTCAACAAAATACTAGCAAACCGAATCGAACAACACATAAAAAAGATCATATACCACAATCAAGTTGGATTTATCCCAGGGTCACAGCGATGGTTCAACATATGCAAATCAATCAATGTGATACACCACATCAACCAAAGGACAAAAACACATGATCATCTATCTCAAAGGATGTGGAAAAAACACCTGATAAAATTCAACATCCATTTATGATTTAAAAAAAACTCTTAACCACAGTAGCGGGAACATATCTCAGCATAATAAAACCTATTTACCACAAATCACAGCCAACATAATATTCAACAATGAAAAGTTGAAAGCCTTCCCACAAAATTCTAGAACAAGACAATGCAACTCACTTTCACCACTTAGTTTTTGTGTGTGTGTGTGGCTGCACCTCATGGCTTGTGGGATCTTAGTTCCCCAACCAGGGATTAAACCCAAGTCCATGGCAGTGAAAGTCAGGAAATTCCATCACCACTTCTATTTAACAGAGCATTGGAAATCCTAGCCACAGCAATCAGACAACAACAACGAAAAGAAATACAAGATAACCAAATTGGAAGGAAAGAGGTAAAATTGTCATTATATGCAGAAGACAGGATACTACAGAGAACCTTAAAAGACTCCACCCAAAAGCATTAGCACTAACAAACAAATTCAGCAAGGTAGCAGGATACAAAATTAACATACAGATCCGTTGCATTTCTCTACAATTAACAATGAAATATCAGAAAGGGAAAGTTTTAAAAGGTGCTTTTAAAATCACATTAAAAAAATAAAAATATTTAGAAATAAACCTGATCAAGCAGGTGATTTATATGCTGAGAATTATAAAAATACTGATAAAGGAAATTAAAGATGACTTAAAGAAGTGAAAAGGTGTACCATGCTCTTGAATTATAATTTATAGTGTTAAAATGGCCATACTATCCAAAGGAATCTACATATTTAATGCAAGCCCTGTCAAATTATCCGTCATTTTACACAAAACTAGAAAAACCCTAAAATTTATATAGGACCATAAAAGACCCAGAATTGCCAAAGCAATCCTGAGGAAAAGGAACAAAGCTGGAGGCATAAACCTTCCAGATTCAGATGATACCTCAAAGTCACAGTCAAAAACAGTATGGCATTGGGACAAAAACAGACATACAGAAAGAATCCAAAAATAAACCCACACACCCATGGCCAATTAATTTCTAAAAAGGACGTAAGAATATGCAATGGAGAAAAGTCTCTTTAACAACTGAGGGTGGCAAAATGGACAGCCACATGTAAATCCATGAAATTAGAACACTCCCTTCACATCATATATAAAAATAAACCAGAAGTGGCTGAAAGACTTAAAACAGGGCACCATAAAACTCCTAGAAAAGAACATAACCAAAACATTCTCCGACATATATAGTACCAATGTTATCTTAGGTCAGTCTCCCAAGAGAGTAGAAATAAAACCAAAAAAAAAAAAAATGGGACCTAATCAGACTTCAAGCTTTTGCACAGCAAAGGAACTAGCAAAAAGAAAAGGCAACCTACAGACCGGGAGAAAGCATTTGTAAATGATATGGCCAACAAGAGTTTAATTTCCAAAACACACAAACAGCTCATACAACTCAGTAACAAAAAAGCTAAACAACTCAATCAGAAAATGGTAGAAAATCTAAATAGACATTTCTCCAAAGACATACAGATGACCAACAGGTGCATCAAAAGATGCTCAACATCACTTTTTATTAGAGAAATGTATGTCAGAACTTAAAAATTATCTGACAAGTGAAGTACTATCTCACACTGGACAGGATGGCCATCATTAGAAAAAAAATCTACAAATAATAACTGCCAGAGGCAGTGTGGAGTAAAGGAAACCCTCCTACACTGCTGGTGGGAATATAAATTGGTGCAGCCACTATGGAAAACAGTATTGGGAGGTTCCACAAAAAACTAAAAATAGAGTTGCTATGTGATCCAGCAATTCCACTCCTGGGCATACATTCAGACTAAACTATAATTCAAAAAAATAAAAAAAATACACACACAACAATGTTCATAGCAGCACTATTTACAATAGTCAAGACACAGAAGCAACTTAAACATTCACCAACAGATAAATGGATAACAAAGATGTGGTGTTTGTCTGTATATATATGTGTGTATATATATATATATGTGTATATGTATATATGTGTGTGTGTATGTATATATATATATGCTACTGCTAAGTCGCTTCAGTCGTGTCCGACTCTGTGCGACCCCATAGATGGCCTGCGACCAGGCTCCTCTGTCCCTGGGATTATCCGGGCAAGAACACTGGAGCAAGTTGCCATGTCCTTCTCCAATGCATGAAAGTGAAAAGTGAAAGGGAAGTCGCTCAGTCCTGTCCCACTCTTAGTGACCCCATGGACTGCAGCCTACGAGGCTCCACTGTTCATGGGATTTTCCAGGCAAGAGTACTAGAGTGGGGTGCCATTGCCTTCTCCGATATATATAGATATATTTACATGTATATACACACATACATAATGAAATACTACTCAGACATAAAAAGAAATAAAATATTGCCATTTTCAGAAACATGAATGTATCCAGACATTATCATAAGTGAAGTGAAAAAGGGAAACACAAATATTATATGGTATTATTTATACATGGGATCTAAAATGACACAAATCAACTTATTTACAAAACAGAAACAGATTCACAGACATAGAAAATAAACTTAGAGTTACCAAAGGGGAAATGGAATGGGAAAGGGATAAATTAGGAGTTTGGGACCAGCAGATCCCATTATGATACAAATTATATATATATACATATATATATATATATATATAGAGAGAGAGAGAGAGAGAGTATATATATATATATATATATATATATATATATAGAGAGAGAGAGAGAGAGAGAGAGAGAGAGAGATAGAGAGAGAGAGAGAGAGAGAGAGAGTCATGCCTGACTCTATGCAACGCCATGGACAGTAGCCTGCACCAAGCTCCTCTGTCCATGGGATTTTCCAGGCAAGAGTACTGGAGTGGGTTGCCATTGCCTTCTCCAGGGAATCTTCCCGACCCAGGGATCGAACCCAGGCGTCCTGCATTGTAGACAGTCACTTTACCTTCTGAGTCACCAGGGAAGGCCAAGTGGGCCTTAGAAAGCATCACTAAGAACAAAGCTAGTGGAAGTGACGGAATTCCAGTTAGGCTATTTCAAATCCTGAAAGATGATGCTGTGAAAGTGCGGCACTCAATATGTCAGCAAATTTGGAAAACTCAGCCATGGCCACAGGACTGGAAAAGGTCACTTTACATTCTAATCCCAAAGAAAAGCAACGCCAAAGAATACTCAAACTGCTGCACAATTGCACTCATCTCACACGTAGTGAAGTAATGCTCAAAATTCTCCAAGCCAGGCTTCAGCAATACGTGAACTGTGAACTTCCAGATGTTCAAGCTGGTTTTAGAAAAGGCAGAGGAACCAGAGATAAATTGCCAACATCCGCTGGATCATGGAAAAAGCAAGAGAGTTCCAGAAAAACATCTATTTCTGCTTTATTGACTACACCAAAGCCTTTGACTGTGTGGATCACAATAAACTGTGGAAAATTCTGAAAGAGATGTGAATACCAGACCACCTGACCTGCCTCTTGAGAAACCTCTATGCAGGTCAGGAAGCAGCAGTTAGAACTGGACATGGAACAACAGACTGGTTCCAAAGAAGAAAAGGAGTACATTAGGGCTGTATATTGTCACCCTGCTTATTTAACTTCTATGCAGAGTACATCATGAGAAACGTTGGGCTGGAAGAAGCACAAGCTGGAATGAAGATTGCCGGGAGAAATATCAATAACCTCAGATATGCAGATGATACCACCTTTATGGCAGAAAGTGAAGAGGAACTAAAAAGCCTCTTGCCGAAAGTGAAAGAGGAGAGTGAAAAAGTTGGCTTAAAGCTCAACATTCCGAAAACGAAGATCATGGCACCCGGTCCCATCAGTTCGCTTCAGTTCAGTTCAGTCGCTCAGTCGTGTCTGACTCTACGCGACCTCATGAATCGCAGCACGCCAGGCCTCCGTCCATCACCAACTGCCGGAGTTCACTCAGACTCATGTCCATCGAGTCAGTGATGCCATCCAGCCATCTCATCCTCTGTCGTCCCCTTCTCCTCCTGCCTCCAATCCCTCCCAGCATCAGAGTCTTTTCCAATGAGTCAACTCTTCTCATGAGGTGGCCAAAGTACTGGAGTTTCAGCTTTAGCATCATTCCTTCCAAAGAAATCCCAGGGCTGATCTCCTTCAGAATGGACTGGTTGGATCTCCTTGCAGTCCAAGGGACTCTCAAGAGTCTTCTCCAACACCACAGTTCAAAAGCATCAATTCTTTGGCACTCAGCATTCTTCACAGTCCAACTCTCACATCCATACATGACCACTGGAAAAACCATAGCCTTGACTAGTCAGACCTTTGTTGGCAAAGTAATGTTTCTGCTTTTCAATATGCTATCTAGGTTGGTCATAACTTTTCTTCCAAGGAGTAAGCGTCTCTTAATTTCATGGCTGCAGTCACCATCTGCAGTGATTTTGGAGCCCCAAAAAATAAAGTCTGACACTGTTTCCCCATCTATTTCCCATGAAGTGATAGGACTGGATGCCATGCTCTGAGCTTTCTGAATGTTGAGCTTTAAGCCAACTTTTTCACTCTCCTCTTTCACTTTCAGCAAGAGGCTTTTTAGTTCCTCTTCACTTTCTGCCAGAAGGGTGGTGTTATCTGCATATCTGAGGTTATTGATATTTCTCCCGGCAATCTTGATTCCAGCTTGTGCTTCTTCCAGCCCAGCGTTTCTCATGATGTACTCTGCATAGAAGTTAAATAAGCAGGGTGACAGTATATAGCCTTGACGTACTTCTTTTCCTATTTGGACCCGTCTGTTGTTCCATGTCCAGTTCTAACTGTTGCTTCCTGACCTGCATATAGGTTTCTCAAGAGACAGGTCTGGTGGTCTGGTATTCACATCTCTTTCAGAATTTTCCACAGTTTTTTGTGATCCACACAGTCAAAGGCTTTGGCATAGTCAATAAAGCAGAAACAGATGTTTTTCTGGAACTCTCTTGCTTTTTCCATGATCCAGGGGATGTTGGCAATTTGATCTCTGGTTCCTCTGCCTTTTCTAAAACCAGCTTGAACATCTGGAAGTTCACGGTTCACATATTGCTGAAGCCTGGCTTGGAGAATTTTGAGCATTACTTTGCTAGCATGTGAGATGAGTGCAATTGTGTGGTAGTTTGAGCTTTCTTTGGCTTTGCCTTTCTTTGGGATTGGAATGAAAACTGACCTTTTCCAGTCCTGTGGCCACTGCTGAGTTTTCCAAATTTGCTGGCATGTTCGGTGCAGCACTTTCACAGCATCATCTTTCAGGATTTGAAATAGCTCAACCGGAATTCCATTACCTCCACTAGCTTTGTTCATAGTGATGCTTTCTAAGGCCCACTTGACATCACATTCCAGGATGTCTGGCTCTAGGTGAGTGATCACATCATCATGATTATCTGGGTCGTGAAGATCTTTTTTGTACAGTTCTTCTGTGTATTCTTGCCCCCTCTTCTTAATATCTTCTGCTTCTGTTAGAGCCATACCATTTCTGTCCTTTATCGAGTCCATCTTTGCATGAAATGTTCCCTTGGTATCTCTAATTTTCTTGAAGAGATCTCTAGTCTTTCCCATTCTGTTGCTGAGGAAGGCTTTCTTATCTCTTCTTGCTTCTCTTTGGTCCCATCACTTCATGGGAAATAAATGGGAAAACAGTGGAAACAGTGTCAGACTTTATTTTGGGGGGCTCCAAAATCACTGCAGATGGTGACTGCAGCCATGACATTAAAAGATGCTTACTCCTTGGAAGAAAAGTTATGATCAACCTAGATAGCATGTTGAAAAGCAGAGACAGTAATTTGCCAACAAAGGTCCATCTAGTCAAGGCTATGGTTTTTCCAGTGGTCATGTATGGATTTGAGAGTTGGACTGTGAAGAAGGCTGAGGGCTGAAGAATTGATGCTTCTGAACTGTGGTGTTGGAGAAGACTCTTGAGAGTCCCTTGGACTGCAAGGAGATCCAACCAGTCCATTCTAAAGGAGATCATCCCTGGGATTTCTTTGGAAGGAATGATGCGAAAGCTGAAACTGCAGTACTTTGGCCACCTCATGCAAAGCGTTGACTCATTGGAAAATACCCTTATGCTGGGAGTGATTGGGGGCAGTAGGAGAAGGGGACGACAGAGGATGAGATGGCTGGGTGGCATCACTGACTCGATGTACATGAGTCTGAGTGAACTCCGGGAGTTAGTGATGGACAGGGAGGCCTGGCATGCTGCGATTCATGGCGTCGCAGAGTCAGACACGACTGAGTGACTGAAGTGAACTGAACTGATATACATACATATATATATATATATATATATAACAGATAAACAATGTCCTACTATAGAGGACTATACTAGGGAACTATATTCATACTTTATATGGAATAGATTATGAAAAAGAATATATATAGGGATTGAAACCAGTTTTCCTGCATTGCAGGCTGATTCTTACCATCTGAGCCACCAGGGAAACCTTGGTTGTTCAGCCAGCCAGTCGTGTCAGATGCTTGTGACCCCATGGACTGCACCACACCAGGCCTCCCTGTCCCTCACGATCTCCCAGAGTTTGCCCATGTTCATGTTCATTGTATCAGTGATACTGTCCAGCCATTTCATCTTCTGATGCCCTCTTCTCCTTTGCCCTTGATCGTTCCCAGCATCAGGGACTTTTCCAATGAGTCATCTGTGGGCATCCGATGACCAAAATACTGGCGCTTCAGCTTCAGCATCAGTCCTTCCAGTGAATATTCAGGGATGATCTCCTTTAAGATTGGCTGGTTTTATATCCTTGCTGTCCAAGGAATTTTCAGGAGTCTTCTCCAGCACCACAGTACAAAGGCATCAACTTCTGGCATTCTGCATTCTTGAAGGTCCAGCTCTCACAACTGTATGTGACCACTGGGAAGACCACAGCCTTGACTATACAGACCTTTGTCAGCTGAGTAATGTCTTTCCTTTTCAACACACTGTCTAGGTTGGCCATAGCTTTCCTGCCAAGAAGCAACCATCTTCTGATTTCATGGCTGCAGGCACCATGTGCAGTGACTTTGGAGCCCAAAAAGAGGAAATCAGTCACTTCTTCCACATTTTCCCCTTCTATTTGCTGTGCAATAATGGGAACAGATGCCATGATCTTAGTTTTTTTAATATTTAGTCTTACGTTTAGTGTTAGCCAGTGAAAGCTGGCTCTTTCACTATTCTTCACCCTCATTATAAAGAGACTCTTTAGCTCCTCTTTGCTTTCTGCCATTAGAGTGGTTATCATCTGCATATCTGAGGTTGATGTTTCTCCCACTTATCTTGATTCCAGCTTATAACTCGTCCAGCCCAGCATTTTTCATGATGTGCTCAGTGTACAGATTAAACAAACAGGGTGACAGCAGATAGCCCTGCAGTACTCCTTCCTCAATCCTGAACTAATCAGCTGTCCCATACAGGATTCTAACTGTTGCCTCTTGATCTGCATACAGGCTTCTCAGGAGACAGGTAAGATAGTCTGGTATTCCCATCTCTCTAAGAGCTTTCCACCGTTTGTCATGATCCACACAGTCAAAGGCTTTAGTGTAGTTGATGAAACACATAGATGTTTTTCTGAAATCCCCTTGCTTTCTCTATAATTCAGCAAATGTTGGCACTTTAGTTTCTTCCTTTTCTAAACCCAGCTTGGACATCTGGAAGTTCTTGGTTCACATAATGCTGAAACCTAGCATGCAAGATTTTAAGCATCACCTTACTGGCATGGGAGATAAGTGCAACTGTCCAATGGTCAGCACATTCTCTGGTACTACCCTTCTTAGGAATTCGGATGAGGACTGACCTTTTCCAGTCCTGTGGCCACTGTGGGTCTGACAGATTTGCTGACATAATGAATGCAAAACCTTGATGGCATCCTCCTTTGGGATTTGAATAGTTCTGCTACAATTTCATCACATTCACTAGCTTTATTAACAGCAGCACTTCTTAAGGCCCATTTGACATCACACTCCAGAATGTCTGGCTTTGGGCGACTACCATCATAATCCAGTTCATTAAGATCTGTTTTATACAGTTCTTCCATGTACACACACACACACACACACACACACACACACACACACACACACAGAGCTAACACTCCTTGAGTTACAGGAACAACAAACTCTAGGGAGACCGAAGTCTTTGGAAGCTCTTATAAGGCAGCTAAAACTGGAAAACTGTCTATCTGAAGAAAATGTCAAGAGTATAGAAACCATTTCACAACATAAGTTACTATGATATGGACTAAAGAGGTTTTAAAGTTTGTAACTTTTATGTAAGGTTTCTGTTTGCCAAATTGAATTATATGTAAAGTAAACTTTTTCCTGTGTAAAGTTCTTAACCTTAATGAAGCTAAGCAAGTGCTCTAATGTTATGAACTACATCCTGTTCTCATTATGCTCATTTTTGAGAAAAACTAGAGAGTTGTTGGGCAGAAGACATTTCATTACTTGTTAATTTTCCAAATTTAAAGGAAAAATGTAGTGAATAAATAATATGATTAAGTTATAAAGTGAGAGAACACGGGTATGGTAAATAAGAGCCCAGCACAGGAGTCAGGCTCAAGCATCAGTGCTGGTTCTGAACTAAGAAGTGGCTTGGACAAGTTAGTCACAAGACTGAGTCTCAGTCTCTAATTTGTAAAAGGAGGGCACTTGACTAGATCTCTAACACAGTCTGTTTCTTTACAGTTCCTTTCCTTTCTATATGATAATCTTATACTTACACAAAACCACATGCTGGCTAGAATTTTATATTATTAACTGTTGGATTTGTCTCAATAGTTACTAAATTCCATGTTACATGACCTTTTATCTTGTACAGGAAAATACTCCTGTTATCATTTTATTCCAGTAGAACTAAAATAAGGAGTCAATCATTAGCCCAGTCCTTAGGAGAGGTACTTTAAACTTCAAAGACTATGTATCTTCTACGTGGCTGACCATCATCAGTTCAGTTCAGTTGCTCAGTCGTGTCTGACTCTTTGCGACCCCATGAACCACAGCATGCCAGGCCTCCCTGTCCATCACCAACTCCCGGAGTTCACTCAAACTCACATCCATCGAGTTGGTGATGCCATCTAACCATCTCATCCTCTGTTGTCCCATTCTCCTGCCTTCAACTTTTCCCAGCATAACGGTCTTTTCCAATGAGTTAGCTCTTTGCATCAGGTGGCCAAAGTATTGAAGTTTCAGCTTCAGTGTCAGTCCTTCCAATCAATATTCAGGACTGATTTCCTTTAGGATTAACTGGTTTGATCTCCTTGCAGTCCAAGGGACTCTCAAGAGTCTTCTCCAGAGCCACCATTTAAAAGCATCAATTCTTAGGCACTCAGCTTTCTTTATAGTCCAACTCTCACATCCATACATGACTTCTAGAAAAACCATAGCTTTGACAAGACAGACTTTTGTTGGCAAAGTAACGTCTCTGCTTTTTAATACAGTGTCTAGGTTTGTCAAAGCTTTTCTTCCAAGGAACAAATGTCTTTTAATTTCATGGCTGCAGTCACCATCTACAGTGATTCACCATCAGAAATATACCCTTCCGAAAACATATTATTCTCACTTGCTAATTTAAGTAAATCTTAGAAATACTGTGTCAGAATCCCCCCTCCAAAATGTTTTATCAGAATTCTATTATCCAAAATGGGCTTTCCCAGGTGGCTCAGTCATAGAGAATTGCCTGCCAATGCAGGGGACGCAGGTTCAATCACTGAGTTAGGAAGACCTCTGGAGGAGTAAATGGCACCCCACTCCAGCATTCTTGCCTGGAGAATCCCATGGACAGAGGAGCCTGGCAGGTTGCAGTCAAGAGTCGCAATGAGTCAGACACAACTGAGTGACTGAGTACACACTTGGGAATTGTTAACTTTACAAATATGCTATTTACATAGAGTAGTATAATACAATTACTCTTACATCTTTATTAAGTTTATTCTTGGGATATTTATTATTTGTTTTTTTGCTGATCTTATTGTAAAGGAGATAACTTTTGCCATCATATTTTGTAACTAGTTATTGCTGACTCTGAGAGCAACTACCACTTTTGGTAAATGTCTCAGTAAATTACCTTTATTTTCTAGGTCTGCAATCTATTATCTTCAAATAGTACTTAATTTATCTGTATCTTTTCAGTAGTTTCAGGTTTCATTCTTAGTATTTTAGCTAGAATTTCTAAAACTCTGTTGTAACATTGATATAATACACAATGCTATTTTGTTCTTGATTTTAACAGGATTGCCTTTATTGTTGTCTATGACTTCACTGATGTCCTGTCAAAGGGCTTGCTACTTTCTTGACCATAGTTGATGACTCACTGCATTTCACAACTGCTCTTTTTCATAGTTGTTCTTTTTCCTCCAGGGTGATATTAACTATTTACACCAGGTTGGAAGGGACATTGGACCCTTGCTTCTTTTGCCATACAACCATAGCCTATTGGTCAGTTTGCCCTTTCCCATGCCTAGCTATGTCAGATCCTCAAGAAGAGAAGGTGGACATTTCTTATATATTTCCCAGGTGGTCATGTACTAATCAGATGGCAAAAAAAATGTATCAGTTAGTAATTATTTTTAAATTCAGTGTCAAAGAGTAGAATTCCTTCCACGTTCTTGCAAATGATTGACTCAATTTTAGTTTACTGTACTCTTACCTTCTTTTTTAATGTCTTAATCGGCATTTTATTGTTGAAACTATTTAGAATAGCTAAATTGATGTTATTAGGTCCTAGAAGTTCTGTCATTTTCAAAAGTGAAATCCAAGTTACTTTTGTGAACTGATTTGGTTTTAGTATTTGAATTAGTAGTCTGCCTATTTAACATGTGCAATTTTTTTACATTTAGCAGAAATAATCAGGATAAACCTCAATTATTCTTTTAACTTTCCTAAAGATCTGGCCTACAGTACCTTTTAGAACTAACACCCAAAAAAGATGTCCTTTTCATTCTAGGGGACTGGAATGCAAAAGTAGGAAGTCAAGAAACACCTGGAGTAACAGGCAAACTTGGCCTTGGAGTATGGAATGAAGCAGGGCAAAAGCTAATAGAGTTTTGCAAGAGAACACAATGGTCATAGCAAACACCTTCTTCCAACAATACAAGAGAAGACTCTACACGTGGACATCACCAGACGGTCAACACCAAAATCAGATTGATTATATTCTTTGCAGCAAAAAAAAGATGGAGAAGCTCTATATAGTCAGCAAAAACAAGACAGGGAGCTGACTGTGGCTCAGATCATGAACTCCTTATTGCCAAATTCAGACTCAAATTGAAGAAAGTAGGGAAAACCACTATGCCATTCAGGTATGACCTGAATCAAATTCCTTATGATTATACAGTGGAGGTAAGAAATAGACTTAAGGGACTAGATCTGATAGAGTTCCTGATGAACTATGGATGGAGGTTTGTGACACTGTACAGGAGACAGGAATCAAGACCATCCCCATGGAAAAGAAATGCAAAAAAGCAAAATGGCTATCTGAGGAGGCCTTACAAATAGCTGTGAAAAGAAGAGCAGCGAAAAGCAAAGGAGAAAAGGAAAGATATAAGCATCTGAATGCAGAGTTCCAAAGAATAGCAAGGAGAGATAAAGCCTTCTTCAGTGATCAATGCAAAGAAATAGAGGAAAACAACAGAATGGGAAAGACTAGAGATTTCTTCAAGAAAATCAGAGATACCAAGGGAACATTTCATGCAAAGATGGGCTCGATAAAAGACAGAAATGGTATGAATCTAACAGAAGCAGAAGATATTAAGAAGAGGTGGCAAGAATACACGGAAGAACTGTACAAAAAAGATCTTCACAACCAAGATAATCATGATGATGTGATCACTCACCTAGAGCCAGACATTCTGGAATGTGAAGTTAAGTGGACCTTAGAAAGCATCACTACGAACAAAGCTAGTGGAGGTGACGGAATTCCGGTTGAGCTGTTTCAAATCCTGAAAGAGGATGCTGTGAAAGTGCTGCACCGAACATGCCAGCAAATTTGGAAAACTCAGCAGTGGCCACAGGACTGGAAAAGGTCAGTTTTCATTCCAATCCCAAAGAAAGGCAATGCCAAAGAATGCTCAAACTACCACACAATTGCACTCATCTCACATGTTAGTAACATAACGCTCAAAATTCTCCAAGCCAGGCTTCAGCAATATGTGAACCGTGAACTTCCAGATGTTCAAGCTGGTTTTAGAAAAGGCAGAGGAACCAGAAATCAAATTGCCAACATCCGCTGGATCATGGAAAAAGCAAGAGAGTTCCAGAAAAACATCTATTTCTGTTTTATTGACTATGCCAAAGCCTTTGACTGTGTGGATCACAACAAACTGTGGGAAATTCTGAAAGAGATGAGAATACCAGACCACCTGACGTGCCTCTTAAGAAATCTGTATGCAGGTCAGGAAGCAACAGTTAGAACTGGACATGGAACAACAGACTGGTTCCAAATAGGAAAAGGAGTACAATGAGGCTGTATATTGTCACCCTGCTTATTTAACTTCTATGCAGAGTACATCATGAGAAACGCTGGGCTGGAAGAAGCACAAGCTGGAATCAAGATTGCCGGGAGAAATATCAGTAACCTCAGATATGCAGATGACACCACCCTTCTGGCAGAAAGTGAAGAGGAACTAAAAAGCCTCTTGCTGAAAGTGAAAGAGGAGAGTGAAAAAGTTGGCTTAAAGCTCAACATTCAGAAAACGAAGGTCATGGCATCCAGTCCCATCACTTCATGGGAAATAGTTGGGGAAACAGTGAAAACAGTGTCAGACTTTATTTTGGCGGGCTCCAAAATCACTGCAGATGGTGACTGCAGCCATGAAATTAAAAGACGCTTACTCCTTGGAAGGAAAGTTATGACCAATCTAGACAGCATGTTGAAAAGCAGACATTACTTTGCAAACAAAGGTCCGTCTAGTCAAGGCTATGGTTTTTCCAGTGGTCATGTATGGATGTGAGAGTTGGACTGTGAAGAAAACTTAGCGCTGAACAATTGATGCTTTTGAACTGTGGTGTTGGAGAAGACTCTTGAGAGTCCCTTGGACTGCAAGGAGATCCAACCAGTCCATTCTACAGGAGATCAGCCCTGGGATTTCTTTGGAAAGAATGATTTTAAAGAGGAAACTCCAGTACTTTGGCCACCTCATGTGAAGAGTTAACTCACTGGAAAAGACTCTGATGCTGGGAGGGATTGGGAGCAGGAGGAGAAGGGGACGACAGAGGATGAGACGGCTGGATGGCATCACCGACTCGATGAACGTGAGTTTGAGTGAACTCCGGGAGCTGGTGGGATGGACAGGGAGGCCTGGCGTGCTGCAATTCATGGGGTCGCAAAGAGTCAGACATGACTGAGCAACTGAACTGAACTGAACTGAAAGATCTGGCCAGTGCGTAGTTAAGCTGGAAACAGAAAACCCAAGTATCTTCTGGAAAACAATGAAACACTATGAAATTTTGTTGCAAATATTCATTTTGATCAAAACAAGTCATATTTTCATTCCCATATCAAAATAAAATGGATTTATAAAGATGAATTCATTTTTAACATTCTTTGTTTTTATCTTTTGCGAACACACAGACACGATATGATTAAGCCTAAGCAAAGATGAGAAGAAATTTTGTAGAAGAAAATGTATCCCATTTTCTGAGAATTTTGGCTCCTTAATTTAAAATTATCATTTATAATAAAAGAACACATGAAATAAGATTAATTTCTACACTCAAGTATTCATGGTCAAGAAAACAGTTTTCTTTCTTAAATGCTTTTATTTAAACACTCTTCTAATTGGACAGTTAATGCTAATTTCATGAACTGCAGCAGTCAATAACCTATTATGTAATGACAATAGAGGCTAACTATCACGGCATTCAGTCTTCAACAACAATTTAACACACTGAGTGGCACTACAGCATAAGCAAGGAATTATATTTAATTATTTAAGGATTATATTTAAGTATTTTTAGAATCCTCTTTAAAAATCTATAATATTTTGTTTTTTCACTTTAAAATTTATTGAACATAGTTAACAACTGTATAATATGTAAAAGTGCTATGTTTGGCATCAGAAGCATAAATAACATATAAAACATGTTTTATTCCACTCATGTCATAATTTCAAAGAGGAAAACAGAAATAACTATACAGGAAATAACAGATTTTTATATATAGTTATTTTCTGAAGAATTTCTGCTAAGAATAATTCCTCTGGTTTAGGACAATTATGTCATATGTAAAATTCAGCTCTACCCGTCCTGTAGTAGAATTTTTATTTATCATGAAGACATTTCTAAAAACAGTTCCTTGGGTGACATGGCCTGCCATGCAGCAGCAGGCTTCCTGGAGCTAAGAGAATAAGGCTTTCAGCCAATGAGACAGCCTAGTTATTATTTAAGGACTGCTGGAGGTCTGTTGTTTCTAAAATGTATCAGTGAGATAATAATTATAAAAGATACATTATCTAACTAGCATACACATGAGTCAGTCATGTACTTATTCGCTCCAATCTGTGGTATCTCCAAAGCCATTGTCTTTAGCTTCCTTAAACACTTTGGAGAAACTGAGACAACACAGCGTAAGTGCCATCTAGTGGTACAGGGTTTCCTAACTGCATTAAGAATCCAGAGAAGGAAAACATCGTTTCTAGGGGAATGATAACAGGGAAGGCTTTTAGATGAGCTAATAGATCCTGAAGATACTATAGTTATTTCAAGAGTTAACTGGGGGTCAGGAGCATAGGGTGTATTGACAGAACACAGAGAAAAGTATATGGCTAATACAGCCAGCTTATGTATAGGAATAGTGGACGATATGACTAGAAAAATAGTTGTGAGCGTGAAAGTCACTTAGTCGTGTCCAACTCTTTGCAACCCCATGGACTATATACAGTTCAAGGAAAAATGGCTGGATCAAAATATAAAACTCTGGTGGGGGAGAGTCTACTCTCTATCCTATGGGCAACAGAGTGCAGTCATCCATCCCATCAACATTCACTGAATAATAACTACGTCTGAGCACTGTATTAGTTTCTGGGTATACAGTGACAAACAAAGCAAACACGGTTCCAACCCTCATGGAAATTTCAAAGTAGACAAACATTAAAAGAAAGCGGCATCAAAACTTCCGAGCAGAAAAGGAATGGAGAGCCAAAAGACTTGAGTTTGTAGCCCAGCTCAACCACTTACAGGAAGTCATTTAACCTCTGAGTCTGTAGAAAAACAGAACTACCCTGCTTATTTCACAGTGTTGCACTGAAGAGAAAATTACATTAATGTATATAATATACATGAATCTGTTTTCTCAGACTGTAATATTCTGCACAAATGTAGAGCATAATGATGAAAACAGTATTTTAGAACAAATGTTCTGGTAGAGGTATGCAAAATAAAATGAAAAATGAAAATGGATATAAGGAATTTTTAAAAACCACTAACTCTAGGAAGTTACTTTATAGAATTTACTCAGCAATATAAAAATAATCCATTACAGCATACCTGAAATGGCAATCTTTCCTCTACAAGCTGTCCGTTCTTTACTTTCAAAATTCTCACTGTCAAAAGAAAATAAAAACCTAATGAAAAAACAAAGATCTTCTCTAATTAGCAATTGTTTTAACAATCTTTCTTAAATGCCTAAATACTAAAAATAAACACATATCCTGGAATAACAATGACTTCCAGTTAATATAAACTATTTGACTCAAATTTTGTGATGTTTAGTCAACAGCTAGCTGCCTTTAAAAGAAATAGGGCCATTCTCTCTGATTTTTTTATATAACCTGTACTTTCCCTGATGATTGCATATTAGCTTACTCTACAATGAAAGTCTTTTGTGACCTCTTACATTTGTAAACAAGATATGCCATATTTACACAAGTCCTAGGAAGTATATCTTGGGTAAGCATTTCATAAATTACATTTCTAGCTTACCAGATTACAGTCATCTGAAAAAGTTAATAAATAAACTTTCTAACCATGAGCTTGCCACCAAAGAGTATATTATCCCTATAAAATCTCCAACAAACATTTAAAAAATTACTCTCTGCTACATATTCATGTGCAAGTAATATTGTAATTTATTTCCCTGAAGCTTTAAACACTAAGCATATATCAAAACAATAAATTAACTAAGGTGGCAAAGGAAGGGAGTGGCCCTCTACAGAGAATAAATGTGGAGAGGAAAACATTACCATGACAATAGAAAATGTCTCAGAGGAAATTCTTGGGATATAAGACACTTCCAGGTTTGAATGTAGACTATACTATTATCATAATTTTTTTTTCAAAATAGTTATTTCCATTCAGTTCAGTAGCTCAGTCGTGTCCGACTCTTTGTGACCCCATGAATCTCAGCACACCAGGCCTTCCTGTCCATCACCATCTCCCAGAGTTCACTCAGACTCACGTCCATCGAGTAGGTGATGCCATCTAGCCATCTCACCCTCTGTCGTCCCCTTCTCCTCCTGCCCCCAATCCCTCCCAGCATCAGAGTCTTTTCCAATGAGTCAACTCTTTGCATGAGGTGGCCAAAGTATTGGAGTTTCAGCTTTAGCATCATTCCTTCCAAAGAACACCCAGGACTGATCTCCTTTAGAATGGACTGGTTGGATCTCCTTGCAGTCCAAGGGATTCTATTTCCATTACACCAAATCAATCCCATCTCTAAACAGTTCTCCAATATCCTGTTTCCTAATAAATAACCTACATTTAGAGATTAGCATTCCATTTCTAGAGCAATGTATCCAGGAGTATTCTGTGCACTCTTTTTTGTTTTGTCTCTATTCAATTTGGTTAGCCAATTAACTGCCAGTTAATTTAATTAGGTACCTCAAGTATGTGATAAGATAGAAGCTTCATTTGAATACTGTTTTGATTCTAAAAGGGCTTTTGGAGAAAGACTGAGTAGGAGTGTGAAGTGTATCTAAGTTTCAGAAGAGTATGACACATCCTATGCACACGTCAGTAGCCTTGCTAAAAAGCCTGCACATAATATTCATTACCATGCATCAAATTTTAAAACAAAATATATCATCCTACTTTTTGTTTAACTCTCTTATTGGATTAAGCCTGTAAGTATTACAGGTGAAATATATTCCAAAGGAGCAAAAATAATTTACTGAGGTACTTAAGGTCAGTAAGCCTATACGGGACATTTATATATATAGTATTTATATAATTTATATATAGAGAATTTATAGAATCTAGCACTAAGTATAACTTAAGTAATATAGTAGACTTAAAGCCATAAATTCTCAGGATCCTATCTAATAATTTTGTGGTTACACTGGTATTTAAATTAAAACAGGGAATTCACTCAGTGAAAAATAGAAGTACTCATTATTTCAAAATAATGTTTTGTTGAATCATAAATTTTAAAGAGTCAAGTTCAATATTTCATAGACAAGTTCAGTTTGTCATGTTGGGGAATACCAGCTGGCTTATTAGGTCATCAGAGTGAAAAATTCAACTGAATAGTCTACTATGTTGTGAAATTATATACTGAAAGGCCAACTAGAAATCAAACACAAATCTCAATTTCCTCAAATTGGTACAAGAAACACAGTATAAACACAGTTGGCTGGCATTTGTAAGTAAATATTTCTAAAAATATCTCCTATATGAGCAATGCATAAATTCTTCAAAATATTTATTTCAGTGAAAAAATACAAGGAAGCTCTAATACAGTGAGTAACTTCAGTATTATGGAATAGGTCATAGATTACGCTAAAATTTAAATCCACTAGGCATTATTAAATTGGATTAAATTTAAGGCTTTGGCAGACAAGTGAAATTCTAAAATACTAGAAACACCAAAAGCAACTGGCTGAATATTTACCAAAAAAATTTTCCCACTCTAAATTATTCAACCACTTGGCAAGGGTATAGCTTTTTTCCCCTAACTGTAAATTACCTGCATAGAAAAGTCCTTTTCAGGACTAGTCAACAAATTTATTATACACAAATATTATCAAACTATAATATAAATCCAATTAACCATATAATCAGTCGTATCCGACTCTTTGTGACCCCCATGGACTGTAGCCTACCAGGCTCCATCCATGAGATTTTCCAGGCAAGAACACTGGAGTGGGTTGCCATTTCTTTCTCCAGAGGATCTTCCTGACCCAGGGATCGAACCCGGATCTCCCGCATTGCAGGCAGACGCTTTACTGTCTGAGTCACCAGGGAAACCCCCCATAATATAAATCCAATTAACCATATAATCTTACAGAATAATTAAGTCTGCCTTTAAAAAATTAAGAGATGAAGTAATCCAGCCTCATGTTTCAGAAGCTTGAATTATTTTCAATTCAAATAACTCAATTGCTATTTAGTGTGCTAAAACGTGATGTTTTCTAATTAATCCAAATTGACAACAAAATTGTTAAACATTATCTATTTAACAATGTGCTACTGTAGCTAATGGTTTGCTACAGTTAAATAAATACTTGCTTTAAAATCTGCAATGTTAATGCCAATTCTAAATGCTACAATTAGCCAGTCTGAAGAAAAAGCAAATAACCATAAAAATCACTCAATCAAAAGAACAGCTATATAACAGTGTAACTTATTCTTATCAACCTGGTTTAGAGAATTATTTTGGTAAGATTTGTAAAAGCTAATTTAAAAGACAAATAAAAATATAAAAGACAAATTTTTAACTATTTTATTAACATACTTCTGCCTGTAGGTAAATAAAATGACCAACAGAGGGTGCCAATCAGCCACTTTGTTGCTCAAAAATCTGTATTAAAATTAGCAGAGTAAATATAGTTTACCTCATTTTATATTGTTCCATATTGGAATTTACAATAGCACTGCCTTCCAGAGTTAACAAAATACATTAAGAAATGACACATGATGAAAGTATTATTTTCTTAACGAAGCACTAGAAGAATTCTAAATAGGACTCTATTATTTAAAAGCAGGTTATAAAAATCCTTCACCCCTCACTCAGAAATGCTTAACATGGAATTTTAAGCCATGTAAAACTATGTGGTATAAATTCAATACGTTCATAAGTATGTTAAGTTGGGAAGATGAGTTTTCTACTTTAAATCTTGAAATAACCTAGTTTCAACAGACACCAAACAATATGAAGTTTAAAAAAGTAAAACCAGTAATGTCTTTAATATACCATATTGTACTGCAGAAATACCAGGAGTACATAATTTCACTGGCAATCTACACTTTTAGCCTTTATTTTTGTTTATGTTATAGTATATAAGTAACTAACTAAACTAGTCAATTGGAGTGTAAGAAACTATTTAGCTTTGTGGCATTATTAAAATCACAATCATGTTGAATGATACATATAATTAGGTCCTATAAATATCTTTGACTAGTATTATTTTCACAAAGTCAAATAAAGTTTCAAGAAGATAGACTCGTGGGTTAGGCCAGGAGAGAACATTATTGCTAAAATGTAAGTTCTGTAAGAATAGGAATTCTGGGGGCTTCCCTGGCAGCTCACTGGTGAAGAATCCACCTGCCAATGCAGTAGACATAGGTTTGGTCCCTGATCCAGGAAGATCCCACATGCCGTGGAGCAACTAAGATCATGCACCGACTATGAAGCCTGTGCTCCAAAGCCCGGGAGCCACAACCGCCAGAGCTGTGTGCACGCTCCACAACAAGAGCAGCCACTGCAATGAGAAGTCCACGCACCTCAGCAAAGCACAGCCCCCGGTCACCGCAACCAGAGAAAAGCTCATGCAGCAATGATGACCCAGTACAGCCAAAAATAAATAAAATTATTTAAAAAAAAAGAATAGTATTTCGGCCTATTTTGTTCACTGCTCAATCACCAGTGCCCAATATATAACTCAGTACAGTCTAAGGAACTCAACAAACGTTTAGTGAATATCAAATGAAGTAAAATAGGATATGGTCATTTTGGTGGAGCAAGTCCTATAGGTGTGACTCTTACCCATTAATAACTAGTTAGTAAGTTGCTGTTAACCTCTCAGACTCAGCATCCTCATCTGTAAATGGTGGGAAGTAGTTATCTAATAGCTACTGAATGAAATAATATTTTTAATGTATTCTGTATCATTTTTAGTGTTAGTTGCTAAGTCATGTCTGACTCTGCAACCCCATGGACTATAGCCTGCCAGGCTCCTCTTATCCATGGAATTCTCCAGGCCAGAATCCTGGAATGGATAGCCATTCCCTTCTCCAGGGGATTTTTCCAACCCAGGGATTGAACCCATATCTCCTGCACTGCAGCAGATTCTTTACCATCTGAACCACTGGCGAAGCCCTAGTATTTGTGTATCGTTCTCAGGAAGGTCCATGAAAACCAGGATTATTTTGTGAGCATTTGTGGCTTTAGTATTAATTTGTGGCTTTAGTATTAATTTGAAGCTTACATGGAAGAGGCACTAAATCATTTGTTAAAGTGATCAGAGTATGACTTCCCAGTTTCTACAAGATAATGATAGACAGTGATAGTGATAGTGAAGTCGCTCACTCGTGTCCGACTCTTTGCGATCCTGTGGACTGTAGGCCACCAGGCTCCTCCGTCCATGGGATTTCCCAGGCAAGAATACTGGAGTGGGTTGCCATTTTCTTCTCCAGGGGATCTTCCAGACCCAGGGATCAAACCTGGGTCTCCCTCATTGCAGGTAGATGCTTTAACCTCTGAGCCACCAGGGAAGATAATGATAGTCACCTAAATTGGAATCTTTTCTAGAATCCTATAAAAAGTTTCACATCAACAAGGAAAGCAAATAAAATCATCTATGGCCCAAACCAACAGCATAACTAGAAATTAGACTTCAATTTACAACTGAAAACAACAGAGCCAGCTCCTGCAGGCCTCACCCAAATAGTCAGGTATTGCAAAACACTTGACCATCTGATGCAAAGAGCTGACTCACTGGAAAAGACCTGATCCTGGGAAAGATTGAAGGCAGGATGAGGAGGGGACAACAGAAGACGAGATGGTTGGATGGCATCACCAACTCAATGAACATGAGTTTGAGCAAGCTGGGAGATGGTGAAGGCCAGGAAAGCCCGGCATGCTGCAGTCCATGGGGTCGCAAAGTGTTGGACATGACTGGGCAACTGAAAACCAACTTCAGAACACAAAATAAGATCAACTTATTTAATCATCTCCTCTAGAAGATGGATACAAAATCTGGTGTCTACCACAGCCCTGGTAGGGGTTCCAAAAGAATTGTGGTTCAGACATTGTTAGTCTTGTGGAGAAGAGACACACAATAGCGGAGGTATCCTTGGAAGGTTTGGCCATGATAAAAAGAAGGAAGGAAGAAGACAAGGAAGAGGAGGGGAGAGGGAGCAAGAGGAGGTAGAGAAAGGGTTGGGAAGGGGAGAAAGAAGAGGAGGAGGAGAAAGGAACTGAAATTAAAATGCCTTAGATATAAAATAGCATCAAACTATCAGAAAATCAACTGACGAACATGTCTAAAGGAACCAAAACTCCTATCCATCCTTCTAATAATAGAAAACACTTTTGAACTATGAAACCAAGTAGCTCCTTTTACCCACTTCCCTCCACTATCACCACTTGACCCAGAAAAATACTACATCCTACATATTTCATTAGGAACAACAACAAAAAAGGACTCAAACACCAATAGAAAGTTACTATAAAATGAAAGTAGAATTCCAATGCTTCAGCTGATAAAAATATCCCACCAAGCACTCTCCAAAAAACAAAGAACAAAAAAAAAGTAACATGATACTTCAAAATGAATTAAGTGTAGCTTAAAAAGCTACTGCAAACAGGAGAGAAAACAAGAATCTGAAATCTAACACCTCACACTAGTAAAGGATAAACAGCAGGTAAATGCTGCAAAAAGGGATACAGTGGATCAAAACAAAAAGATAAAATAAAGTGTTTAAAAACATCAAAAAGAAAGTGACAGACATAAAAGACAGGCAAAGAAGATCCAATCTGCATGTAACTGGAGTCCTTAAATATGAAAAATAAAATAACAAGATAGGATAGAATTAATGTTTCCCCCACCCCCACCCCTCAAAGCTTTTACTCCAGGAAAACTGTCCGAAAATAAAAGAACTGAATCTATTAATATATTTTAAGCCACTCAGTTGTGTCCGACTCTTCGCGACCCCATGGACTGCAGCCCACCAGGCTCCTCCATCCATGGGATTTTCCAGGCAAGAGTACTGGAGTGGGTTGCCATTGCCTTCTCCAAAATGATATCATATAAAGCAGAAAAACAAAATTGGAGAAGCCTAAGAAAAAAAAAAGAACTAAGGTCATTATAAAGCTAACAGTATATAGTTTTTAAACATATGAAGTTCCAGTACTACTGTGACAAATAATCTTCTTAAATCAAAAAACGAATAAGGAAAACAGGCCACATATAAAAGACAAGCTATAATTATAATACACGTAAGTTAACATATAAGAATATGACAAAACTGAAATCAGGTTTATCAGCTATATATATATACACACACAAAGTCAAACCCAGTTCTCCCGCATCGCAGGAGGATTCTTTACCATCTGAGCCACCAGGGAAGCCCAGATTTCTCTAGTAAAAGGATTTTCAGATACACTCATAATGTAAAACTCATGAATACAAGAAACACACTTTCAACAAACAATTCATAAAGGCTAATTAGAGATGGACAAAGAGATACCAAACAAATGCAAACAATAAGAAATCAGAGTATAAGATCTTGTTATCAGAAAATTGTAGAACTCAGATCCAAAAGCTTTACAGGACAACAACAAAAGGAGACTCCGTACTGCTAAAGGCTGCAACTAGCAATGAACACATAACAAGTACTAGGTACCAAATGCTTCATAAAACAGAAAGTATGGGGTATAGAAGGGGAAGACAGCAAAACCTTAATAACAAAAATCTTAACCTCTTTTTGTCCAAGATAGTTCAAGTGGTCAAAAAATAAGGCAATAGAAGATCTTAAAACTGTATTCAGTAACACACATCTTCTGCGTATATATAAAAAACTGAAGTGAAAGTCATTCAGTCACGCTGACTCTTTGTAACCCCATGGACTATATACAGTCCATGGAATTCTTCAGGCCAGAATACGAGGGCAGGTAGCCATTTCATCCTTCTGAGGACCTTCCCAACTCAGGAATGGAACTCAGGTCTCCTGTACCACAGGCAGATTCTTTACTGTCTGAGCCACCAGGGAAGCACAAGAATACTAGAGTGGGTAGCCTACACCTTCTCCAGCAGATCTTCCTGACCCAGGAGTCGAACTAGGGTCTCATGCACTGCAGGCGGATTCTTTACCAGCTGAGCTACCAGAGAAGCCCTATTGCATAAATGTAAGTATACACAGATATTGAACTTTGTTCGGTTCAGTTAGTCAGTTCAGTTCAGTTGCTCAGTCATGTCCGACTCTTTGTGACCCCATGAATCGCAGCATGCCAGGCCTCCCCGTCCATCACCAACTCCCGGAGTTCACTCTGACTCATGTCCATCGAGTCAGGGATGCCATCCAGCCATCTCATCCTCTGTCGTCCCCTTCTCCTCCTGCTCCCAATCCCTCCCAGCATCAGGGTCTTTTACAATGAGTCAACTCTTCACATAGGTGGCCAAAGTATTGGAGTTTCAGCTTCAGCATCAGTCCTTCCAATGAACACCCAGGACTGATCTCCTTTAGGAAGAACTGGTTGGATATCCTTGCAGTCCAAGGGACTCTCAAGAGTCTTCTCCAACACCACAGTTCAAAAGCATCAATTCTTCAGCGCTCAGCCTTCTTCACAGTCCAACTTTCACATGACCACTGGAAAAACCATAGCCTTGACTAGATGGACCTTTGTTGGCAAAGCAATGTCTCTGCTTTTCAACATGCTATCAAGGTTAGTTATAACTTTTCTTCCAAGGAGTAAGCGTCTTTTAATTTCATGGTTGCAATCACCATCTGCAGTGATTTGTCTGACACTGTTACCACTGTTTCCCCATCTATTTCCCATGAAGTGATGGGACCAGATGCCATGATCTTCGTTTTCTGAATGTTGAGCTTTAGGCCAACTTTTTCACTCTCCACTTTCACTTTCAGCAAGAGGCTTTTTATTTAGTTCCTCTTCACTTTCTGCCATAAGGGTGGTATCATCTGCATGTCTGAGGTGATTGATATTTCTCCCAGCAATCTTGATTCCAGCTTGTGCTTCTTCCAGCCCAGCGTTTCTCATAATGTACTCTGCATATATGTTAAATAAGCAGGGTGACAATGTACAGACTTGACGTACTCCTTTTCCTATTTGGAACCAGTCTGCTGTTCCATGTCCAGTTCTAACTGTTGCTTCCTGACCTGCATATAGGTTTCTCAAGAGGCAGGTCAGATGGTCTGGTATTCCCATCTCTTTCAGAATTTCTACAGTTTGTTGTGATCCACACAGTCAAAGGCTTTGGCATAGTCAATAAAGCAGAAATAGATGTTTTTCTGGAACTGTCTTGCTTTTTCCATGATCCAGCGGATGTTGCCAATTTGATCTCTGGTTCCTCTGCCTTTTCTAAAACCAGCTTGAACATCTGGAAGGTCACAGTTCACGTATTGCTGAAGCCTGGCCTGGAGAATTTTGAGCATTACTTTACTAGCATGTGAGATAAGTGCAATTGTGCGGCAGTTTGAGCATTCTTTGACATTGCCTTTCTTTGGGATTGGAATGAAAACTGACCTTTTCCAGTCCTGTGGCCACTGCTGAGTTTTCCAAATTTGCTGGCATATTCAGTGCAGCACTTTCACAGCATCATCTTTCACGATTTGAAATAGCTCAACTGGAATTCCATCACTTCCACTAGCTTTGTTCGTAGTGATGCTTTCTAAGGCCCACTTGATGTCACATTCCAGGATGTTTGGGCTCTAGGTGAATGATCACACCATCGTGATTATCTTGGTTGTGAAGATCTTTTTTGTACAGTTCTTCTGTGTATTCTTGCCACCTCTTCTAAATATCTTCTGCTTCCGTTAGGTCCATACCATTTCTGTCCTTTACTGACCTCATCTTTGCATGAAATATTCCATTAGTATCTCTAATTTTCTTGAAGAGATCTCTAGTTTTTCCCATTCTATTGTTTTCCTCTATTTCTTCGCACAGATCACTGAGGAAGGCTTTCTGTCACTCCTTGCTATTCTTTGGAACTCTGCATTCAAATGGGTATATCTTTCCTTTTTTCCTTTGCTTTTGGTTTCTCTTCTTTTCACAGCTATTTCTAAGGCCTCCTCAGATAGCCATTTTGCTTTTTTGCATTTCTTTTTCTTAGAGATGGTTTTAATCCTTGTCTCCTGTAAAATGTCACAAACCTCCGTCCATAGTTCATCAGGCACTCTGTCTATCGGATCTAATCCCTTGCAACTATTTCTCACTTCCACTGTATAATCATAAGGGATTTGATTTAGGTCATACCTGAATGGTCTAGTGGTTTTCCCTACTTTCCTCAATTTAAGTCTGAATTTGGTAATAAGGAGTTCATGATCTGAGCCACAGTCAGCTCCTGGTCTTGTTTTTGTTGACTGTATAGAACTTCTCCATCTTTGACTGCAAAGAATATAATCAATCTGATTTCAGTGTTGACCATCTGGTGATGTTCATCTGTAGAGTCTTCTTTTGTGTTGTTGGAAGAGGGTGTTTGTTATAACCAGTGCATTCTTTTGGCAAAACTATTAGCCTTTGCTCTGCTTCATTCTGTACTCCAAGGCCAAATCTGCCTGTTACTCCAGGTGTTTCTTGACTTCCTACTTTTGCATTACAGTGCCCTATAATGAAAAGGACTTCTTTTTCGGGTGTTAGTTCTAGAAGGTCTTGTACATCTTCACAAAACCATTCAACTTCCAGCCTGAACTTTGTACTTCGATTAAAATAAATTTAACTTCAAAAATCTGTAAGACAGTCATGAAAGCTGACCACATGAA
Organism: Capricornis sumatraensis; assembly: GCF_032405125.1. Taxonomy (NCBI): domain Eukaryota; kingdom Metazoa; phylum Chordata; class Mammalia; order Artiodactyla; family Bovidae; genus Capricornis; species Capricornis sumatraensis. Next base: position 26,845,906 of record NC_091078.1, on the reverse strand, counting down.
GTCAGAAAGAAAATGTCAAAGCATTTTGTAAAGTAGGAAAAAATAAAAATTTATCTGATCAAGATGCAATGTTAAGAGTAACTCATATCCGAGAAAGTCTCCCAAAGAAAACAATTTAAAATATGGAAAAACTATTTAAAACACAACTACCTGAAGGGACTGGCAAGCAACCTGTACTAGGAATAAGTTGGACAGAAGTCAACCCCAGAAGAAGGAAGTGGCACCATGGTATATTCATACAGAAAAATACTTATCAATAAAAAGGAACAATACATGCTAGTTACTGAAGAATCTCACTGATATATGCTAGTTACTGAAGGATCTCAAAAATATTATGCTGATGAAAAGAACAGGGTACACACTGGACAAATTCCATTTATATTAAGTTCTAGAATAGGCAAAATCTACAGTGAAAAAAAGAAAAAGAACAGTGTTTGCCTCTTCAAGTGGGAATAGAGGCAGGTACTACTAATCCAGCATTGAGGAAAAACAAACAAAGCATATACAGAAAGCAGTTTATTCAAAGAGGGATAAAAGGCAACCCCAACTGACACAAGTAATGAATGGCTGTTTATGAAACTGATAACATAAAATTCAGAGAGAGAGAGTGAGCTATTTTAAGTAACTTTTAAACTTTTAACCTTGTATCCACAAGAATGTATATATATTTGTATGTACACACACACACGTTAAAAAAAGACCTTTCATCATAAAAAATAATCTGAACTGATAGATGAGTAGAAAGATATAAGACAAAGAAAATATAGTAAAATATTAATTGTAGACTCTAAGTTGCAGATATATCCATCTTCACAATATAATTCTTTCAATTTTTTATGTAAAGTTTTAATAATTTCTGTAGGTGAGAAAAGAATTACAAGGATATCTTGAACTTGCCCAGATGGATTTATATCAGCAATAATGCTGGTATTACACAAAACTATTTTATATAATCATAGTATAAAACAAATATATATACAAATCAAATAAGGAAATATACTGCTCTTTCTTAGGAATTAAGATATTTAGTATAAGAAAAAGAGATACAAAGTAATTCAAAAAACTTATAAAGATCAATATAAACTCATCAGTTTTTAAGTCTTTCCCATAGTTTTACTGTTTCCAAGGCCTAACATTAGCAATCCCAATAAAAGTGAGCATACCTAATGCTCATATCTCGGTTTCAAATTACCATTGGCCCTTAAAGCAGATCAAGACTCATTAAAGAAATGGCAGACTCAAGGTCTAATGCACAGAAAATACAAGGCAAACCTGGGACATCCTTTTGTGCCAGAGAGTAAGAGAGTTCCCATTGACAAGTCAAAAGGACAAAGAAGCCAGTTTAAAGGACCTTCCACTGAACAAAATTGGGACAATTTAATCTATAAAAAAGATTAATGAATACAAATGATAATAACACATTGTATTAAAACCCCCAACAAATCTATGGAGACAGAAAGAAGAGGAATGCCCTTCCTTACAAAAGAATATTAGCCAAAAGTTATAGGAAAACACAGTATTATTAATAGATAATGACGGTCTTGTAAAGTCCTAATAATTTAGGCAAGGATCATAAATGGATACTCATATCACAGGCTAGTAAAGTAATGCTCAAAATTCTCCAAGCCAGGCTTCAGGAATACGTGAACTGTGACCTTCCAGATGTTCAAGCTGGTTTTAGAAAAGGCAGAGGAACCAGAGATCAAATTGCCAACATCTGCTGGATCATGGAAAAAGCAAGACAGTTCCAGAAAAACATCTATTTCTGCTTTATTGACTATGCCAAAGCCTTTGACTGTGTGGATCACAATAAACTGTGGAAAATTATGAAAGAGATGTGAATACCAGACCACCTGACCTGCCTCTTGAGAAATCTGTATGCAGGTCAGGAAGCAACAGTTAGAACTGGACATGGAACAACAGACTGGTTCCAAATAGGAAAAGGAGTACCTCAAGGCTGTACATTGTCACCCTGCTTATTTAACTTCAATGCAGAGTACATCATGAGAAATGCTGGGCTGGATGAAGCACAAGCTGGAATCAAGATTGCCGGGAGAAATATCAATAACCTCAGATATGCAGGTGACACCACCCTTATGGCAGAAAGTGAAGAGGAACTAAAAAGCCTCTTGCTGAAAATGAAAGAGGAGAGTGAAAAAGTTGGCTTAAAGCTCAACATTCAGAAAACTAAGATCATGGCATCCGGTCCCATCACTTCATGGGAAATAGATGGGGAAACAGTGGAAACAGTGTCAGGCTTTATTTTGGGGGGCTCCAAAATCACTGGAGATGGTGACTGCAGCCATGAAGTTAAAAGACGTTTACTCCTTGGAAGAAAAGTTATGACCAACCTAGACAGCATATTCAAAAGCAGAGTCATTACTTTGCCTACTAAGGTCCGTCTAGTTAAGGCTATGGTTTTTCCTGGGGTCATGTATGGATGTGAGAGTTGGACTGTGAAGAAAGCTGAGTGCCGAAGAATTGATGCTTTTGAACCGTGGTGTTGGAGAAGACTCTCGAGAGTCCCTTGGACTGCAAGGAGATCCAACCAGTCCATTCTGAAGGAGATCAACCCTGGGATTTCTTTGGAAAGAATGATGGTAAAGCTGAAACTCCAGTACTTTGGCCACCTCATGAGAAGAATTGACTCACTGGAAAAGACTCTGATGCTGGGAGGGATTGGGGGCAGGAGGAGAAGGGGACGACAGAGGATGAGATGGCTGGATGGCATCACTGACTCGATGGACGTGAGTCTGAGTGAACTCCGGGAGTTGGTGATGGACAGGGAGGCCTGGCGTGCTGCGATTCATGGGGTCACAAAGAGTCGGACGTGACTGAGTGACTGAACTGAACTGATAAATGGATACAATCATTAAGTGAAAGCTTCTTGGATAACAGAATATTCTCCCAGCTGCAATGTAACAGCACAAAGATTACTTATGAATCATGAAGGGAAAGTTATTATAGTATCACAGAGGAAACATGTGGCAACTGCTATTTAAATCAAGGGATCAAACTTAGCATTATTTAAAACAGTAAAAACAAGTATCACATTGTAACACAACGGCAGAATATACAGTATCCAATCTCAATTAGAAAAATTATTGCAAGAGACGTTTAATCAGAATCTGACTAAGTTCCAACTTTCAGTTACAGCAAAAAAGGAGAAAAAGTTCAATAATACCATAAACAAGTAACTGATGGGAATTGGGGAAGGCCACCCCAAAAGATGCCAAAGTGGCATATTTTTTGAATTAAAGTTACCTGAGAAATAGTTCATGCAAGAACACCCTAAGCCTCCTTTGTTCCCTTGAAAGCAGGAAACAAAGCTCCTATGGGAATATCCCCTCCCTATGCTGGAGGATGGAGGCATTTTTATTGCCTGAGACACATAGTTTGGGGCAGAGAAGCTGTATATGCAAACTTCATTACTTCTTCACTAATTTGCTACTCTAAGCTCAAATCCCATTGCTTTCTCAAATCTTCACAAATAATTTACTCTTTGTCCAACAAGGTATAAATAATAAACCATCTGCTTTGGTCAATTTTTGAATCTTTTAGTTATGTTCAGTTCAGTCGCTCAGTCATGTCCGACTCTTTGCAACCCATGAACCACAGCATGCCAGGCCACCCTGTCCATCAACTCCTGGAGTCCACCCAAACCCATGTCCATTGAGTCAGAGATACCATCCAACCATCTCATCCTCTGTCATCTCCTTCTCCTCCTGCCTTCAATCTTTCCCAGCATCAGGGTCTTTTCCAATGAGTCAGCTCTTTGCATCAGGTGGACAAAGTATCAGAGTTTCAGCTTCAATATCAGTCCTTCCAATGAACACCCAGGACTGATCTCCTTTAGGATGGACTGGCTGGATATCCTTGCAGTCCAAGGGACTCTCAAGAGTCTTCTCCAACACCACAGTTCAAAAGCATCAATTCACTGGCGCTCAGCTTTCTTTACAGTCCAACTCTCACATCCATACATGACCACAGGAAAAACCATAGCCTTGACTAGACCGACCTTAGTTGGCAAAGTAATGTCTCTGCTTTTGAATATGCTGTCTAGGTTGGTCATAACTTTTCTTCTAAGGAGTAAGTGTCTTTTAATTTCATGGCTGCAATCACCATCTGCAGTGATTTTGGAGCCCTAAAAAATAAAGCCTGACACTGTTTCCACTGTTTCCCCATCTATTTGCCATAAAGTGATGGGACAAGATGCCGTGATCTTAGTTTTCTGAATGTTGAGCTTTAAGCCAACTTTCTCACTCTCCTCTCACTTTCATCAGAAGGCTCTTTAGTTCTTCTTCACTTTCTGCCATAAGGGTGGTGTCATCTGCATATCTGAGGTTACTGATATTTCTCCCAGAAATCTTGATTCCAGCTTGTGCTTCCTCCAGCCCAGCGTTTCTCATGATGTACTCTACATATGAGTTAAATAAGTAGGGTGACAATGTACAGCCTTGACGTACTTCTTTTCCTATTTGGAACCATTCTGTTGTTCCATGTCCAGTTCCAACTGTTGTTTCCTGACCTGCATATAGGTTTCTCACGAGGCAGGTCAGGTGGTCTGGTATGGGACCACCATATATACAAAATTAAAATTTTTTTTCTCTTACTAATCTGTCTTGTATTAGACCAGTCAAAAGAAATCAGAGGGGCAAATGGAAAAATTTTCCCTCCCCTATACAGACAAATATAAAATGCAGAATATTTTTAGAGGATATTTTTTAAAGTCTAGAATCTTCAAAACATCAATGACAAAGAGTTTTTAGAAAATGGTAAAATGGGGGGGCGGTCCTAAGATGGCGGAGGAATAGGACGGTGAGACCACTTTCTCCCTCACAAATTCATCAAAAGAACATTTCAACGCTAAGTAAATTCCACAAAACTTCTGAATGCTGGCAGAGGACATCAGGCATTCAAGAAAGCAGATCATTGTCTTCAGAAACAGGTAGGAAAAAATATAAAAGACGAAAAAAGAGGTAAAGGAGGCAGAGAGGGAGCTCCGTCCTGGGAAGGGAGTCCTGTCCCCGGAAGGGAGTCTTAAAAAGAGAGAAGTTTCCAAACACCAGGAAACACTCTCACTGCTGAGTCTGTGGTGAGCCTTGGAAGCACAGAGGGCAACATAACAGGGAAGAAAAATAAATAAATAATTAAAACCAACAGATTACGAGCCCAACGGTAACTCCCCCAGCAGAGAAGCAGTGCAGACGCCTGCATCTGCCACTAGCAAGTGGGGGCTGCGCAGGGAGGTGCGGGCTGCAGTGCTTTTTAAGGATCGGGCTGGAATGCCCTGAGTGTAACCAGAGCGAACTAACTTGGGCTAGCGTACCAGACTGTGGGATAGCTACCACGCGAAAAGCTCTAACATAAGACACGGCCAGGACCGCGCACAGAACAAAGGACAGAACAGAAATAGCTGGCTGTAGACCATCCCCCTCCGGTGACAGGCAGCCAGAGCCCTAAGGGCTGGAAGGGGCAATCGCAGCCCCGGAGAGACTTTACCTACCAAACTGCAAGCAGGCTTCTTTGCTAAGACTTCTGGGGGTTCTGGACAGTCACCATCTGCCTCACAAGGGGCACCAGCGGTACACCCAGAAAACTGAACAGCAGGGACGGGAAAGGCGATAAGTCGCAACAACCGCGCTTGCCAAACGCCTGAGCTACTCAGACCTGGGAAGGGCACAAAACGCAGGCCCAACCGAATCTGCGCCTCTGAGGGCTACCTGAGAGCCGAGCCTGAGCAGCTTAGACCGGGGAGGTACATGCAGCCTAGGGCCGGCCTCAGACGGTTCCCAGTGGTGCAACATAGAGCCTGAACGGTGTGCGCCGTGAGCAGGGGCAGGCCCAGCGGGGCTGAGACACTGCGAGCACACACCAGTGTTATTTGTTTGCAGCATCCCTCCCTCCCCACAGCGTGACTGAACAAATGAGCCTAAAAAAAAAAAGTGTCCACCACCGCCTCCTTGTGTCAGGGCGGAAATCAGACACTGAAGAGACCAGCAAACAGAAGAAATTAAACAGAGGGAACCGCCTTGGAAGTGACCCCACACTGCCCACAACACCAGAGAAAGTCCCAGATATATCTTTGCTATTTGTTCGATCATTCTCTTTTTTTTGTTTGTTTTGTTTTGTTGATGTTTGATTGTTTTTTCTTTTTTCTTTTTTTACCTTTTCAAAATTTTTATGTCCTCTATTTCTCCTTTAATTTTTATTTTTATAGCCTACTATTACTTTAAAAAGAAAAACCTTATTTTTAAAGCAAATGCTGTATATATATTTTTTGTGGTTGTTGTTTAATAATTCTTATAACTTTGTGTTTTTTTTCTCTTCTTCTTCTTCATTTCTTTAATATTGTATTTATGAAAATCCAAACTCTACTCTAGATTTTTTATCTTTGCTTTTTGGTATTTGTTGTCAATTTTGTACATTTAAAAACCCAACCATCAGTACCCAATTTTACCTAAGAGCGAAATTACTGGCTTGACCACCCTCTCCTCCATGGACTCTCCTTTTTCTCCACCAGGTTGTCTCTGTCTCCTCCCTCCCCCTTCTCTTCTCTACCCAACTCTGTGAATCTCTGTGTGTTCCAGACGATGGAGAACACTTAGGGAACTGGTTACTGGCTGGATCTCTCTCTCCTTTTCATTTCCCTCTTTTATCCTCCTGGCCACCTCTGTCTACTTCCTCCCTCTCCTCTTCCCTGTATAACTCCATGAACATCTCTGAGCAGTCCAGACTGAGGAGTACACATAAGGAAGTGACTACTGGCTAGCTGGCTTTCTCCTCTTTTGATCCCACCTCATCTCATTCCAGTCAACCCTCTTCTCTTCTCCATGTAACTCAGTGAACCTCTCTGAGTGTTCCTCAATGTGGAGAAACTTTTCATCTTTAACCTAGATGTTTTATCATCGGTGATGTAAAGATGGAGAAGTCTTGAGGCTATTGTAAAAATAAAACTGTAAACCAGAAGCAGGAGGCTTAAGTCCAAATCCTGAGAACATCAGAGAACTCCTGAATCCAGGGAACATTAATCGATAGGAGCTCATCAAACGCCTCCATACCTACACTGAAACCAAGCACCACCCAAGGGCCAACGAGTTCCAGAGCAAGACATACCATGCAAATTCTCCAGCAACACAGGAACACACCCCTGAGCTTCAATGTACAGGCAGCTCAAAGTTACTCCAAAACCACTGGCATGTCATAACTCATTACTGGACACTTCGTTGCACTCCAGAGAGAAGAAATCCAACTCCACCCACCAGAACTCCGACACAAGCTTCCCTAACCAAGAAACCTTGACAAGCCACTGATACAATCCCACCCATAGCAAGGAAACTCCATAATAAAGAGAACTCCACAAATTCCCAAATTACAGAAAGGCCACCCCAAACACAGCAATATAACAAAGACAAAGAGACAGAGGAATACCCAGCAGGTAAAGGAACAGGAGAAATGCCCACCAAACCAAACAAAAGAGGAAGAGATAGGGATTCTACCTGAGAAAGAATTCCAAATAATGATAGTGAAAATGATCCAAAATCTTGAAATCAAAATGAAATCACAGATAAATAGCCTGGAGACAAGGATTGAGAAGATGCAAGCAAGGTTTAACAAGGACCTAGAAGAAATAAAAGAGTCAATATATAACGAATAATGCAATGAATGAGATCAGAAACACTCTGGAGGCAACAAATAGTAGAATAACAGAGGCAGAAGATAGGATTAGTGAAAAAGAAGATAGAATGGTAGAAATAAATGAATCAGAGAAGAAAAAGGAAAAATGAATGAAAAGAAATGAGGACAATCTCAGAGACATCCAGGACAATATGAAACGCTGTAACATTCGAATTATAGGAATCCCAGAAGAAGAAGACAAAAAGAAAGACCATGAGAAAATCCTTGAGGAGATAACAGTTGAAAACTTCCCTAAAATGGGGAAGGAAATAATCACCCAAATCCAAGAAACCCAGAGAGTTCCAAACAGGATAAACCCAAGATGAAACACCTCAAGACACATATTAATCAAATTAACAAAGATCAAACACAAGAACAAATATTAAAAGCAGCAAGGGAAAAACAACAAACACCACACAAGGGGATTTCCATAAGTATAACTGCAGATCTTTCAATAGAAACTCTTCAGGCTAAGAGGGAATGGCAAGACATACTTAAAGTGATGAAAGAAAATAACCTACAGCCCAGATTACTGTACCCAGCAAGGATCTCATTCAAATATGAAGGAGAAATCAAATGCTTTCCTGACAAGCAAAAGCTGAGAGAATTCAGCACCACCAAACCAGCTCTCCATCAAATGCTAAAGGATATTCTCTAGACAGGAAACACAAAAAGGGCATATAAACCTGAACCCAAAACAATAAAGTAAATGGCAACAGGATCATACTTATCAATAATTACCTTAAATGTAAATGGGTTGAATGTCCCAACCAAAAGGCAGACTGGCTGAATGGATACAAAAACAAGACCCCTATATGTGCTGCCTACAAGAGACTCACCTCAAAACAAGGGACACATACAGACTGAAAGTGAAGGGCTGGAAAAAGATATACCATGCAAATTGAGACGAAAAGAAAGCAGGAGTAGCAATACTCATATCCGATAAAACAGACTTTAAAACAAAGGCTGTGAAAAGAGACAAAGAAGGCCACTACATAATGATCAAAGGATCAATCCAAGAAGAAGATATAACAATTATAAATATATATGCACCCAACAGAGGAGCACCACAATATGTAAGACAAATGCTAACACGTATGAAAGCGGAAATTAACAGTAACACAATAATAGCGGGAGACTTTAATGCCCCACTCACACCTATGGATAGATCAACTAAACAGAAAATTAACAAAGGAACGCAAACTTTAAATGATACAATAGACCAGTTAGACCTAATTGATATCTATAGAACATTTCACCCCAAAACAATGAATTTCACCTTTTTCTCAATTGTTTACAGAACCTTCTCCAGGATAGATCACATCCTGGGCCATAAATGTAACCTTGATAAATTCAAAAAAATTGAAATCATTCCAAGCATCTTTTCTGACCATAATGCATTAAGATTAGATCTCAATTACAGGAGAAAAACTATTAAAAATTCCAACATATGGAGGCTGAACAACACGCTTCTGAATAACCAACAAATCACAGAAGAAATCAAAAAAGAAATCAAAATATGCATAGAAACGAATGAAAATGAAAACACAACAACCCAAAACCTGTGGGACACTATAAAAGCAGTGCTAAGAGGAAAGTTCATAGCAATACAGGCATACCTCAAGAAACAAGAAAAAAGTCAAATAAATAACCTAACTCTACACCTAAAGCAACTAGAAAAGGAAGAAATGGAGAACCCCAGGGTTAGTAGAAGGAAAGAAATCTTAAAAATTAGGGCAGAAATAAATGCAAAAGAAACAAAAGAGACCATAGCAAAAATCAACAAAACCAAAAGCTGGTTCTTTGAAAGGATAAATAAAATTTACAAACCATTAGCCAGACTCATCAAGAAACAAAGGGAGAAAAATCAAATCAATAAAATTAGAAATGAAAATGGAGAGACCACACCAGACAACACAGAAATACAAAGGATCATAAGAGACTACTATCAGCAATTATATGCCAATAAAATGGACAACATGGAAGAAATAGACAAATTCTTAGAAAAGTACAACTTTCCAAAACTGAACCAGGAAGAAATAGAAAATCTTAACAGACCCATCACCAGCACAGAAATTGAAACTGTAATCAGAAATCTTCCTGCAAACAAAAGCCCAGGTCCAGACGGCTTCACAGCTGAATTCTACCAAAAATTTAGAGAAGCGCTAACACCTATCCTACTCAAAGTCTTCCAGAAAATTGCAGAGGAAGGTAAACTTCCAAACTCATTCTATGAGGCCACCATCACCCTAATACCAAAACCTGACAAAGATGCTAAAAAAAAAAAAAAAAGGAAAACTACAGGCCAATATCACTGATGAACATAGATGCAAAAATCCTTAACAAACTTCTAGCAATCAGAATCCAACAACACATTAAAAAGATCATACACCATGACCAAGTGGGCTTTATCCCAGGGATGCAAGCATTCTTCAATATCTGCAAATCAATCAATGTAATTTACCACATTAACAAATTGAAAAATAAAAGCCATATGATTATCTCAATAGATGTAGAGAAAGCCTTTGACAAAATTCAACATCCATTTATGATAAAAACTCTCCAGAAAGCAGGAATAGAAGGAACATACCTCAACATAATAAAAGCTATATATGACAAACCCACAGCAAACATTATCCTCAATGGTGAAAAATTGAAAGCATTTTCCCTAAAGTCAGGAACAAGACAAGGGTGCCCACTTTCACCGCTACTATTCAACATAGTTCTGGAAGTTTTGGCTACAGCAATCAGAGCAGAAAAAGAAATAAAAGGAATCCAAATTGGAAAAGAAGAAGTAAAACTCTCACTGTTTGCAGATGACATGATCCTCTACATAGAAAACCCTAAAGACTCCACCAGAAAATTACTAGAGCTAATCAATGAATATAGTAAAGTTGCAGGATATAAAATCAACACAAGAAATCCCTTGCATTCCTATACACTAATAATAGGAAAGCAGAAAAAGAAATTAAGGAAACAATTCCATTCATCATTGCAACAAAAAGAATAAAATACTTAGGAATATACCTACCTAAAGAAAATAAAGACCTATATATAGAAAACTATAAAACACTGGTGAAAGAAATCAAAGAGGACACTAATAGATGGAGAAATATACCATGTTCATGGATTGGAAGAATCAATATAGTGAAAATGAGTATACTACCCAAAGCAATCTACAGATTCAATGCAATCCCTATCAAGCTACCAGCGGTATTTTTCACAGAGCTAGAACAAATAATTTCACAATTTGTATGGAAATACAAAAAACCTCAAATAGCCAAAGCAATCTTGAGAAAGAAGAATGGAACTGGAGGAATCAACCTGCCTGACTTCAGGCTCTCCTACAAAGCCACAGTCATCAAGATAGTATGGTACTGGCACAAAGACAGAAATATAGATCAATGGAACAAAACAGAAAGCCCAGAGAATAATCCACACACATATGGACACCTTATCTTCGACAAAGGAGGCAAGAATATACAATGGAGTAAAGACAATCTCTTTAACAAGTGGTGCTGGGAAAACTGGTCAACCACTTGTAAAAGAATGAAACTAGATCACTTTCTAACACCATACACAAAATAAACTCAAAATGGATTAAAGATCTAAACCTAAGACCAGAAACTATAACACTCCTAGAGGAGAACATAGACAAAACACTCTCTGACATAAATCACAGCAGGATCCTCTATGATCCACCTCCCAGAATACTGGAAATAAAAGCAAAAATAAACAAATGGGATTTAATTAAAATTAAAAGCTTCTGCACAACAAAGGAAACTATAAGCAAGGTGAAAAGACAGCCTTCAGAATGGGAGACAATAATAGCAAATGAAGCAACTGACAAACAACTAATCTCAAAAATATACAAGCAACTTATGCAGCTCAATTCCAGAAAAATAAATGACCAAATCAAAAAATGGGTCAAAGAACTAAATAGACATTTCTCCAAAGTAGACATACAGATGGCTAACAAACACATGAAAAGATGCTCAACATCACTCATTATTAGAGAAATGCAAATCAAAACCACAATGAGGTACCATTTCACACCAGTCAGAATGGCTGCTATCCAAAAGTCTACAAGCAATAAATGCTGGAGAGGGTGTGGAGAAAAGGGAAGCCTCTTACACTGTTGGTGGGAATGCAAACTAGTACAGCCACTATGGAGAACAGTGTGGAGATTCCTTAAAAAATTGCAAATAGAACTGCCTTACGACCCAGCAATCCCACTGCTGGGCATACACACCAAGGAAACCAGATTGAAAGAGACACATGTACCCCAATGTTCATTGCAGCACTGTTTATAATAGCCAGGACATGGAAACAACCTAGATGTCCATCAGCAGATGAATGGATAAGAAAGCTGTGGTACATATACACAATGGAGTATTACTCAGCCATTAAAAAGAATACATTTGAATCAGTTCTAATGAGGTGGATGAAACTGGAGCCTATTATACAGAGTGAAGTAAGCCAGAAAGAAAAACACCAATACAGTATACTAACACATATAGATGGAATTTAGAAAGATGGTAATGATAACCCTGTATGCAAGACAGCAAAAGAGACACAGATGTATAGAACGGACTTTTGGACTCTGTGGGAGAGGGAGAGGGTGGGATGATTTGGGAGAATGGCTTTGAAACATGTATACTATCATGTAAGAAAGGAATCACCAGTCTACGTTTGATACAGGATACAGGATGCTTGCGGCTGGTGCACGGGGAAGATCCAGAGAGATGATATGGGGTGGGAGGTGGGAGGGGGGGTTCAGGATTGGGAACTCATGTACACCAGTGGCAGATTCATGCCACATGTATGGCAAAACCAATACAGTGTTGTAAAGCAAAATAAAGTAAAAATTAAAATTAAAAAATAAAATAAATTATTAATGACCAAAAAAAAAGGTAAAATGATTAAAGAAACTAAAGAGACATAATCAAATGAATCTTGACTGAATTCTAATTTGAGAAAAGCAATTATAAACAATTTTCACAACTAGGATAAATTGAATATCGACTGAATATTAGTTGATTATTATGGAATTCCTGTCAGTATTTTACATATGATAATCGTATTTAGGTTATGTAGGAAATGTTCTTGTTTTTAGATGATACATGCTGAACTATTGAAGTATACATCCTATGTTGTCTGCTACTTATTTTCAAATGATTCAACACAGACAAAGAAAAATGAGCATGTGTGCACATGCAGGCACACGTGTGTATGAGTACAAAGATAAAGACAGAGAAAGAGTGAACATATTTGGCAAACTCCCAGGTGGAGAATAAAGATGATGTCTATCATACTATTCTTATAAGTTTTTACATATGAAATTCCACAATAAAAAATTGATTTTAAAAAGGTTAAGAAAGTAGAGAATAAAAAACGACAACTGAGAACATGGCAAGCATAGAGGCCAGCAAAAACAGTAAGAACCTAAGAACAAGGAATAAAGTAACAAGAAGAATAAGAAGTAACTGCCATATAATTAACAATTATTAAATTATAAGCCCTATTTGTTCATTATACACATGGAAGGGACAATGACACAAACATTATGAAGCACAAATTAAACTGTTCTTAAATAATTATAGAGCACTATTAGGTGGTCTGGGGGATACAAAGAGAAAAGAATCAACATCAGTTGAATTGCCTTCTAGCTCTAGGCATCATTTCTGTTTCACCAATAAGTATGATCCATTGTCCCCATCTCCAAAAGTTTATCATGTAATTGAAAATACATATTCCAAAGAGAATATAGTATGTTACAGTGAGATATTCATGGTTCAAATGTTACTAGAACTAAGAGGAAGCAAATAATCATTTTTTGAGTCCTTACTATGAGTGTAAGTAAGAAATGATCTTTTTTTGAACTCACTTATGAAGGAAACTTTGATGATGCAAGTAAGGTATGGCAGAACAAAAAAGGTTTGTAAAATGGAAGCAGAAGATAGGACACTTCAGTATAAACAAAAGCAGGGGCAGGAAAATTCAAAAACCGTTTTGAGGATACAGACCAAGCATTTGGCTGGAATAAATTTGCAAAGTAGAAATTAACAAACTAATTTGTAAACTATTATGGAAGTAGTTTGAGATCAGACCACAAAAATCATGGAATGCAGTGTCTATCTGAAGAATTTTAGTAAATTTAAACCATTAGCTGTTTTTAAGAAGTGAACCAATATAAGCAATTCTTAATGGCTATACAGGCTTCCCAGGTGGCACAGTGTTAAAGAATCCAACTGATAATGCAGGACACATAAGAGACACAGGTTTGATCCCTGGGTTGGGAAGATCCCCTGGAGTAGGAAATGGCAACCCACTCCAGTATTCTTGTCTGGAAAATCCCACAGACAAAGGAGTCTGGCACAGCGGTCAGAACACTGCAACAAACTAGGCACAATTCACATTGCACTTGAGTGTGTGCATACGCGCACACATGCACACACACACACGCACACACACACACACACACACACACACACACACACACACCTATAACATACAGAAAAAGGTGGTGAGTTTTACTCACCAATTAAAAGAGTAGCATATTGACAGGCTGCTGTAAACAAGCAATCCTGTCCTCTAAACTAAGGTGGTAAGCTATCCACACTCTACCTCTTACCCCTATTAGCTACTGTCTACTCAAACAAGAAAGCTTTCTATATTCCACTTTTTTGGGGGGTGGGGGGCTGCACTGGGTCTTCATTGCTGCCTGCAGGCTTTCTCTAGTGTGGCAAGTGGGGGCTACATGGTACATGTACATGGCAACCCACTCCAGTATTCCTGCCTGGAGAATCCCATGGATGGAGGAGCCTGATAGGCTACAGTCCATGGGGTACAGGGCTTTTCATTCTGGTGACTTCTCTTGTTGCAGAGCACAGGCTCTAGGGCTCACAGGCTTCAGGGACCGTGGGCTCCCGGGCTCTAGGGCTCACAGGCTTCAGGTACCGTGGGCTCCCGGGCTCTAGAGCACAGGCTCTAGGGCTCACAGGCTTCAGGCACCGTGGGCTCCCGGGCTCTAGAGCTCACAGGCTTCGGGCACCGCGGGCTCCTGGGCTCTAGGGTTCACAGGCTTCGGGCACCGTGGGTTCCCGGGCTCTAGGGCACAGGCTCTAGGGCTCACAGGTTTCGGGCACCGTGGGCTCCCGGGCTCTAGAGTGCAGGCTCTAGGGCTCACAGGCTTCGGGTACCGCAGGCTCCTGGGCTCTAGGGCTCACAGGCTTCAGGCACCGTGGGCTCCCAGGCTCTAGGGCTCACAGGCTTCGGGCACCGTGGGCTCCCGGGCTCTAAGGCTCACAGGCTTAGGGTACCGCAGGCTCCTGGGCTCTAGGGCTCACAGGCTTCGGGTACCGTGGGCTCCCGGGCTCTAGAGCACAGGCTCTAGGGCTCACAGGCTTTGGGCACCGTGGGCTCCCGGGCTCTAGGGCTCACAGGCTTCGGGTACCACGGGCTCCTGGGCTCTAGAGCACAAGCTCAGTAGCTGTGGCATGTGGGCTCCATTGTTTTGAAGCATGTGGGATCTCCCCAAACCAGGGATTAAACCCATATCCCCTGCACAGGCAGGCTGATTCTTAACCAGGTAAGTCCCTTCACTTTTTCCTGAGTCACTCTGACTCTACTATGAATTTTACACAAACCAGACATTTTTTGCATATCTAGATGTAAAAAATGGATAATATACCAGAAGTTAACGAGAACAAGGCTTCTGTTACATTATTAGAGTATTATAGTAAGGGAACATTTAACCAGTCATCAATATTCCCAGGTGGTTAAAAAAAGAGCAACTGATATGACTATATCACTGATTTATCAAGTAGGGTTCCTCAATTAAACCAGAAAATGACTACTTTTTTCTCAGTTCTCCCAAAAATGGTACCAAACTAGCACTATTCCACATATACAGAAGTTAAGTCATTACACAGAATGCAGGTCTTGGGGCATTAGGGCTTAACTGTTTCTTGAAACATCAGTTAACCAGACTGTAAAATGAAGCAAGACTATTTGTTTACTTACAAGACAATTCCTAATAAATTAAGAAATACCTGAAACTGTTTTCAGAATGCTTGTTTCTGTGTAGAGAGCACCTTGTGAGAGTATCTATCAGAAAAATCCAAAACTCATGTACTAGTTTTTATAAGTGAAAGTGAAGTCCCTCAGTCGTGTCCGACTCTTTGCGACCCCATGGACTGTAGCCTATCAGGCTCCTCCATCCATGGGATTCTCCAGGCAGGAATACTGGAGTGGGTTGCCATTTCCTTCTCCAGGAGATCTTCCCAACCCAGGGTTGAACCCGGGTCTCTCACATTGTAGGCAGACACTTAACCATCTGAGCCACCAGGGTCTCATCAAAAGTCACTTATTTGATCACTTCATCTGTCTGTTCTTAAATCTGTTGTTCAGTTGCTCAGTCGTATCCGACTCTTTGTTCTTAAATATTTTCCTTAAAAATTGATTATTTCACTATTTTGTCTCACCATCCTTTTCAATGGTCTGCCAGTTAACCTTCCCCAAAACCCACTTTATCATACCTCTTTCTTGTTGAAAATAAAATGATAAAAGATAAGCAAACAATGAGCTGAACATAAAGCCCTCAAATAACTTACTAGAGTAGCTTGGGGTAGTACAGAGTACATGGTTTCTTCAGGGAGGGTTAAGTTTTCTCTGGCTTTTAAGTCATTGGGGTTCACATCCCAAACAGAGAGACACCACTGGGTCCCCTTTGAAACAGTTACTTAATATCTCTAAGTCCCTATCCCAAATCTTCAATAAAGTAGTTTATACCTTTCTCAGCTTGTGATGTGGTATTTATAAATGCCCTGGCACAGAATATGCCAGCTGGAAAGACTATCAGGAAATACCAATTAAACTCCTATCACTGTAAGCTTTCCTGAATCTTTGCTATCCACATCCTTTCCCACTTTGGCTTGATCTTCAGCTTCATCCAAACATATCTTTTCACTGCAACTGAATAATTCATGCTCATCTTTTATCCTAAACTTTTGAGATTTTTTCTTTCTTGGAATCCTGCTTTCCTCCTACTAAACAAACCAAACTCTATCTATCCAATTCTTTCATTAGACCGTCCTTGCTGCTGCTGCTGCTAAGTCGCTTCAGCCGTGTCCGACTCTGTGCGACCCCATAGACGGCAGCCCTCTGTCCATGGGATTTTCCAGGCAAGAGTACTGGAGTGAGGTGCCACTGCCTTCTCCGAGACCTTCCTTAACTATATCATTTTATAGTGATTTAACTCTTCTTTGAAAACCTCTAGATGTAGTCTATTAATTTTTTGACATTTTATCATAAAATTTTAGAGAAGGTAGACTAGTGTTAGGCAGTAGACTCATTAAAGTGTTATTTAAGTTCTGGCAGCAAAGTAAAACTGGAATACTTTTCTACCTTGAAGACCACCAAAACGAAGAAAGGCACAGACTGCTGAGTCTCTGAAGGTAAACTATTTCACTGCTGAATATACAAATATACTCACATTTTGACAAATTCTGTTCTTTGAATTTGAATACACTAGCACAATATTTAGTAAATGTTCTACAAGTAGTAGATATTTGATAAATACTGGATTGATTAATCAAATGCCATAATTTACATAATTTACTTTCTTGAAGGAACTAAAAAAAACTATCATGGGATTCTTTTTTATCTTTAGGTTCTTTTACATAATAAGAAAGAAAGTACTGCAATTTTCAGTTACATTTGATCAGTGACCTCGGATTATATGTGCACATAACAAAAAGAAGTTGTAAACAAAATAATTCATACAGAATATTCAGATTTTTAAAGAAATAATAATTAATGGATGCAATGTTTCTATATGAGTGATAAACATAAATGTTGAAATATAAAAGAAATATACCATCAAAGCTATTTTTATCAAAGATAATCAGTAAAGAAACTGAAAGTTGTACACATTTTCAGGTGAGAGTTCCAGATATTTTTTTCTTATCTTTGTTATATAAATCCAACAAGGATTAAGACAATTTAACATTTTTACAAATCAGCAACTTCAGGAAAGCTGTACTGTCAAATTAATAAAATGGCCAGTTCACAAATCATTATAAATATTTAAAGAACATAAATATGAAGGGCAGATGTGATTCCCAGAGGAACATTCTACGTAACTGTGAGTGATGACAAAATACTGAGTGTTTAGTCCCACACTGTACTTAAGCCAGCTTCCCAGGTGGCCCAGCGGTAAAGAAGATGCAAGAGCCGCAGGTTGGATCCCTAGGTCGGGAAGATCCTGTGGAGCAGGAAATGGCAACCCACTCCAGTATTCTTGCCTGGAAAATCCCATGGACAGAGGAGCCTGGCGGGCTACAGTCCATGGGGTCCCAAAGAGTTGGACACAACTGAGCATGCCTATACTTAAAATCCAGTGCTTCTCAAACTTTTCCACTTAAACAATCCTCCTAAACAAAATATTGTTATAAATCCTCCTTGATAAAATATTGCTAGGAGAAGGAATGTATACCCCTGTGAGCAGCATAATATAAAACTAAGCCACACTTCTAAATATCTCACACTTTATCCTAAAAATTCATGCTACAAAAAGATATGCCACAGTTATTCTTTGGCTTTGCCTGTCTTATGACACATAATCATGTACTCTAAGTAATATATTTGGCCCATTTGGGAAGCACTGACTTATTCCAGTGTTATGTGTATCTGAAAAATATTTTCCTAGATTATGATACTGGAAAAACTTCATTTTATAATGTCAGGGATAAATAATAGTGAAAATTATTTGACATATTGTGAATACTAATTATATAAAAGGTATTTTTAGGTTTTTAATATATATCTTAATTTTCAAAATGTAAATATTAAGTCAACTGTAGAAAAGAAATTTTTCTTTACTTCAGAAATTAAACAGAGATTAAACAGCTATCCTAAGGGAATTGCTGATTTTTAAGTTCCTTCCCATTGATATCTTTAGTTCTATTCATAGCTTTAATTTTGTTGCCCATTCATTTCAGCTTCTATACCTAAGTTTCCCTTTCTCTCAGTACCTTTTTATCAGTTTAAGTAATTAGCTTTTTAAAATTTACTTTGTACACATTAATACTCTAGTATCAATCTTGATCCTTCTTAAAATATTTCCTCACTCCTTGCCTCTTAACCACTTCATTTTACAATCTTAATGTAATGAACACAATAAAACTGCCCAGTAAAAACTGCTGCCTTAATAGTAAGTTTACTCTAAGCCCTACTGTCAAAATGTTTATGATACTAGAGGCTACTTCAGTATATTTTTTAAAAGCTTTGGTGATTTGACATTTTAAATTAAATTTAAGGTTGAATCACACAGTGTTTTTAATGTAAATATTTAAGTACATTAAAAACCATAGGTAAACAATGCCACTAACCATTTTCCAGCTTGATTTGCAATCTGCTCTTCTAACTTCTGCAGCTCCAATGTGTAAGCCATTATTCGAGCATTGCACACCATGAGATTCTTAACTGCCTGCAAAATCTGGCCTTTTTGAGTGCTCAGAGAAAGGAGTTTCCATATTCCTTCTCGTATTCGAATTTCCAAATCCATTTTTTCTTGAATGCTGCAGTTCTTAGAAAAGAGAGAGGAAAAAACGCATTTTAAAAGGCAGAAAAACGCAGAATAGTATTTCTTTATATTCCTAAAAAATGAAAAATGTACTATCTAGTATTATAATTTTATAACATACCCAGAAAGTAATAAAGTTTTAATATATGATAGCATAAAAATTGTTAAATACTCTCTGCAAAATCTTAATTTCTTGCTTTATTAGGGAGCCTTTATAATCTACTAGAAAAACAGAACAGAAACAAAAGTGAGAAATACTACATATTTTTACTGTAATTGTACAAGGTTTAACAGTGTCCCCAAAACATTCTTGTCCTCCCAGAACCTCAGAATGTGACCTTACCTGGACAGTTTTGTAAATGTAATTAGTTAAGATGAGGTCATACTAGATTCATTTTGGCCCTAAATCCAATAACTATTGGCCTCATAGTAAAGTCAACGGAGAAACAGAGGGACACACAGAGAACTCTATGTGAAGATGCAGGTAAAGACTGCAGTGATGAGTTTACAAGCCAAGAACACCAATATTGCCAGCAACCATCAGAAGCTGTAAAAGGCAAGGACAGATTCTTCTCTAGTCCCTTCAGCAGGAACATGGCCCTGCAGATACTTCTGGACTCCAAAACTGTGACAGAAAAAATTTCTGTTGTTTTAAGCCATTCAATTTTTGTACCTTGTTATGGCAACCTTAGGAAAACAACACAAAAATATAATAACCAAGGTGAACAGTATAGCCTATGTATGTTTCATGTAAGTTGCACTGTGAAACGGCAAGATGTTAACTGATGATACTGAATTAACCAAGGAAAACCTTCCTAAAAGAAGAGATATTGAATAAAGGAACTAAGGTTTCACAGCAGAGAGGTTAACAGGCTATTTGTTAGAGTAAGCAATGTAAATAAAATCTCAGAAGCAAGAGAGTCAAAGCACCGTACTAAGAAAATGTCAGGAGCTTTACCTTCCTGGACCAGAGATTTAGAACACAGTTTTGTATAAATTTATTTTAGCTTTAAGAGTCACCATGAAACTACTAAGTTATTTTAGTTCTTAAAGTCTTTCTTTCATTCTGCACAATGATCTTGTAACATCCAGGCTCTAAAAGCAAGTTTCAGATACAACGTCAAAATTCTATAAATTGATATGTACTCTTCTGATTTGATTCAGTGACTTTTAAAAAAATTATAAATCACTAGATACTTATTTTGATGTTTAGTTGCTAAGTTGTTACTTTTTACTGTCCTACAAATGTGTTAATGCTTCAGTATGTCTACTTTTAAAAATAGCTCACCTTGGTTTCTGTGGTTAAAAAAAAAGAATGCTATAATTTACCTTTTAAATGAAATAAAATCTGTATCAAAAATATGAATGAATCTAATAAAAAAAGTTTCAGATACTGAAAAGACAATCTTTTTTAAAAAGCAGAAAAGTTAGAGCAATAGTCTATGAAGATTCAATTCAGTTCAGTCGCTCAGTCGTGTCTCTTTGCGACCCCATGAATAGCAGCACGCCAGGCCTCCCTGTCCATCACCAACTCCCAGAGTTTACTCAAACTCATGTCCATCGAGTTGGTGATGCCATCCAGCCATTTCATCCTCTGTCGTCCCCTTCTCCTCCTGCCCCCAATCCCTCCCAGCATCAGGGTCTTTTACAATGAGTCAAATCTTTGCATGAGGTGGCCAAAGTATTGGAGTTTCAGCTTTAGCATCGATCCTTCCAATGAACACCCAGGACTGATCTCCTTTAGAATGGACTGGTTGGATCTCCTTGTAGTTTAGGGACTCTGAAGAGTCTTCTCCAACACCACAGTTCAAAAGCATCAATTCTTCGGCGCTCAGCTTTCTTTACAGTCCAACTCTCACATCCATACATGACCACAGGAAAAACCATAGCCTTGACTAGACGAACCTTTGCTGGCAAAGTAATGCCTCTGCTTTTGAATATGCTATCTAGGTTGGTCATAACTTTCCTTCCAAGGAGTAAGCGTCTTTTAATTTCATGGCTGCAGTCACCATCTGCAGTGATTTTGGAGCCCAAAAAAGTAAAGTCTGACACTGTTTCCACTGTTTCCCCATCCATTTGCCATGAAGTGATGGGACCAGATGCCATGATCTTAGTTTTCTGAATGTGGAGCTTTAAGCCAACTTTTTCACTCTCCACTTTCACTTTCATCAAGAGGCTTTTCAGTTCCTCTTCACTTTCTGCCATGAGGGTGGTATCATCTGCATATCTGAGGTTATTGATATTTCTCCCGGCAATCTTGACTCCAGCTTGTGCTTCTTCCAGTCCAGCATTTCTCATGATTTACTCTGCATATGAAGATTACTCGAAAAGAAAAACTGCAGATGATTTAACTTGACTATCCAAATCCATCAAATGTACTATTCACATGCAGAAACAGATTTAATTATGTTCTGTAATTACATCATGTAATCATTATATAAAAACCTTCTTTTGTAGCATAACTCAAAACTGATGTACTATATAAATGCAGTCATTTGCTACTTTCCCTTCTTTACACATGACTGAATTTCAACAGCTCCATCTCATCTTTTTATGACTTGTCAGTCCCAAAGTAAATTCCTTTTTAATGTAATTAGTTATCAATTACAAGAATTATCTGTGTGACCCACATGTCTATAAACTCTGGCAGGCAGGTTAGTATTGGAGAGCGCACTTACAGAGCAACTTGAAACTGGGATGAAAAACTACCCCACAACTCAAATATAAACAAATACCATCTGGTGCCATTAAATTCAAGTTTTCTTTTTAAATAGTAGAATGAGGCAGCCAGTTGAACTAGCACAGTCATTCTTACAGCTGGCTATACATTAGAATCACCTCAGGCAAAGAAAAACAAACAATTAGGATTTTTGGAAGTGGAACCTTCACATTTTTGTTTTTTTAAGTTCCTTTGGTGATTCAGGGCACAGTCCAGGTAGAGAACCAGCGCTGGACTTCTTGATATTCCCCAGCAATCTGGAAAACTGCAGAAACCTTAAGGAACCAGCAGGTGGCCACAAAAACACTAAGGAATTGATTTCTAAGGTTTCTATCCTGTAAATGAAGATTGTCCCTCTTCATCAATTATTGATCAAGACTTCATAAAACTGGAGAGGCTTGGAGTAGAGTGGAGAAAGGAAATGTACAGTCAGGGCTTTAAAAAAACTTACAGTATTTGTAAGATTAAAAGTTCATTAAAGAAATGAGATACAGCTGGCAGATTTTAGAATTCTAATGCAAAGAACGGACTCGTCGGAAAAGACCCTGATGCCGGGAAAGATTGAAGGCGGGAGGAGAAGGGGACGACAGAGAAGGAGATAGTTGGATGGCATCACCAACTCGATGGACATGAGTTTGACCAAGCTTCGGGAGCTGGGTGACGGACAGGGAAGTCTGGCATGCTGCAGTCCATGGGGTCGCAGAGTCAGACATGACTGAGTGACTGAACTGAACTGATCCTTTAGATCAGGCTTCCCAGTGGCTCAGTGATAAACTGCATGCCAATGCAGGAGACGCAAGTTCGATCCCTGGGTCAGGAAGATCACCTGGAAAAAGAAAGGGCAAACCATTTCAGTATTCTTGCCTGGAAAATCCCATGGACAGAGGAGCTTGGAGGACTACATACAGTCCATGGGGTCGCAAAGAGTCACAACTGAGTTACTGAGCACACATCCTTCAGAGCAGGGGGCAGCTAACTATAGTTAACCCAGTGCCTGTTTTTGTAAATAAACTTGTACTGGCGCACAGTCACGCCCATTTCTATTGTCTATGGCTACTTTCAAGCTACAAAGGCAGAACTGAATAATTTCAAGAGAGACTATGTGGCCCACAAAACTGAAAATATTTACCATGTGTCCCTTTACAGAAGCGGTTTGCTGATCCCTAACCCGGCCAAATTAACATACATAGTAAACTGTGACCTTACCTCCCTTACTCTACAGTGAGTGGATGTGGATCTTGGAGGGCTTATACAAGTGGGATAAATTAAGTGTATTTTTTTTTCTGGAGTATAGTTGACTTAAAATGCTGTGTTAGCTTCTGTTTTTAATGTATTCATGGAGAAACAAAAGTACCAGTTTTGCATTCTCCATGCAAGTCCTCTGACTGTAGTATATACTATATGATCTCTGGGTCAGGAAGATCCCCTGGAGAAGAAAATGTCAACCCACTCCAGTATCTTTGCCCGGGAAATCCCATGGACAGGGGAGCCTGGTGGGCTACAGCCCATGGGATTACAAGAGTCAGACACAACTTAGCGACTAAA
This sequence comes from Capricornis sumatraensis, assembly GCF_032405125.1. Taxonomy (NCBI): domain Eukaryota; kingdom Metazoa; phylum Chordata; class Mammalia; order Artiodactyla; family Bovidae; genus Capricornis; species Capricornis sumatraensis. The sequence goes on along the minus strand of NC_091078.1, from coordinate 26,822,378 downwards.
CCACCACTAGCAGACCAGAATGTACAGTACACATCTATGCTTTATATACAGGGACAACATCTCTGGTCAAGGCAACTACTCTAAATAAGAACAGCTTCATGGAGTCACAGGATTCGGTTTTAGTTAAAAAGGGGTACAGAGCTTTCCAAGGCTGGGAGTGATGTCTAGTGCCAACCACAGTGAGAACAGTGATTGTGTCATGACAGTGAGCATTCCATGCAGAGGCTTACTGACCTCAGAGGAAGAGTAGGCCACTAAAATCATGTTGGTAGAGTCAAGACTGACTAGGACACCGACATTCTAGGAATCAGTGAACTAAAATGGACTGGAATGGGTGAATTTAACTCAGATGACCATTATATCTGCTACTGCGGGCAGGAATCCCTCAGAAGAAATGGAGTAGCCATCATGGTCAACAAAAGAGACCGAAATGCAGTCCTTAGATGCAATCTCAAAAACGAAAGAATGATCTCTGTTCGTTTCCAAGGTAAACCATTCAATATCACAGTTATCCAAGTCTATGCCCCAACCAGTAACGCTGAAGAAGCTGAAGTTGAACGGTTCTATGAAGACCTACAAGACCTTTTAAAACTAACACCCGAAGAAGATGTCCTTTTCATTCTAGGGGACTGGAATGCAAAAGTAGAAAGTCAAGAAACACCTGGAGTAACAGGCAAATTTGGCCTTGGAATGCAGAATGAAGCAGGGCAAAGACTAATAGAGTTTTGCCAAGAAAATGCACTGGTCATACCAAACACCTTCTTCCAACAAAAACAAGAGAAGACTCTACACATGGACATCACCAGATGGTCAACACTGAAATCAGATTGATTATATTCTTTGCAGCCAAAGATGGAGAAGCTCTATACAGTCAACAAAAACAAGACCAGGAGCTGACTATGGCTCAGATCATGAACTCCTCATTGCCAAATTCAGACTCAAATTGAAGAAAGTAGGGAAAACCGCTAGACCATTCAGGTATGACCTAAATCAAATCCCTTATGATTATACAGTGGAAGTGAGAAATAGATTTAAGGGACTAGACCTGATAGATAGAGTACCTGATGAACTCTGGAATGAGGTTCGTGACATTGTACAGGAGACAGGGATCAAGACCATCCTCATGTAAAAGAAATGAAAAAAAGAAAAATGGCTGTCTGGGGAGGCCTTACAAATAGCTGTGAAAAGAAGAGAGGCAAAAAGCCAAGGAGAGAAGGAAAGATATAAGCAACTGAATGCAGAGTTCCAAAGAATAGCAAGGAGAGATAAGAAAGCCTTCTTCAGTGATCAATGCAAAGACACAGAGGAAAAAAACAGAATGGGAAAAACTAGAGATCTCTTCAAGAAAATGAGAGATACCAAGAGAACATTTCATGCAAAGATGGGCTCGATAAAGGACAGAAATGGTATGGACTTAATAGAAGCAGAAGATATTAAGAAGAGGCGGCAAGAATACACAGAAGAACTGTAAAAAAAGATCTTCACGACCCAGATAATCATGATGGTGTGTTCACTAATCTAGAGCCAGACATCCTGGAATGTAAAGTCAAGTGGGCCTTGGAAAGCATCGCTACGAACAAAGCTAGTGGAGGTGATGGAATTCCAGTTGAGCTGTTTCAAATCCTGGAAGATGATGCTGTGAAAGTGCTGCACTCAATATGCCAGCAAATTTGGAAAACTCAGCAGTGGCCACAGGACTGGAAAAGGTCAGTTTTCATTCCAATCCCAAAGAAAGGCAATGCCAAAAAATGCTCAAACTACCACACAATTGCCTCATCTCACATGCTAGTAAAGTAATGCTCAAAATTCTCCAAGCCAGGCTTCCGCAATACGTGAACTGTGAACTTCCAGATGTTCAAGCTGGTTTTAGAAAAGGCAGAGGAACCAGAGATCAAATTGCCAACATCCGCTGGATCACAGAAAAAGCAAGCGAGTTCCAGAAAAACATTTATTTCTGCTTATTGACTATGCCAAAGCCTTTGACTGTGTGGATCACAATAAACTGTGGAAAATTCTGAAAGAGCTGGGAATACCAGACCACCTGACCTGCCTCTTGAGAAATCTGTATGTAGGTCAGGAAGCAACAGTTAGAACTGGACATGGAACAACAGACTGGTTCCAAATAGGAAAAGGAGTATGTCAAGGCTGTATATTGTCACCCTACTTATTTAACTTCTAAGCAGAGTACATCATGAGAAACGCTGGACTGGAAGAAACACAAGGTGGAATCAAGATTGCCGGGAGAAATATCAATAACCTCAGATATGCAGATAACACCACCCTTCTGGCAGAAAGTGAAGAGGAACTAAAAAGCCTCTTGATGAAAATGAAAGTGGAGAGTGAAAAAGTTGGCCTAAAGCTCAACATTCAGAAAATGAAGATCATGGCACCCGGTCCCATCACTTCATGGCAAATAGATGTGGAAACAGCATCAGACTTTATTTTTGGGGGCTCCAAAATCACTGCAGATGGTGAGTGCAGCCATGAAATTAACAGACGCTTACTCCTTGGAAGAAAAGTTATGACCAACCTAGATAGCATATTCAAAAACAGAGATTACTTTGCCGACTAAGGTCCATCTAGTCAAGGCTATGGTTTTTTCTGGGGTCATGTATGGATGTTAGAGTTGGACTGTGAAGAAGGCTGAGCACCGAAGAATTGATGCTTTTGAACTGTGGTGTTGGAGAAGACTCTTGAGAGTCCCTTGGACTGCAAGGAGATCCAACCAGTCCATTCTGAAGGAGATCAGCCCTGGGATTTCTTTGGAAGGAATGATGCTAAAGCTGAAACTCCAGTACTTTGGCCACCTCATGTGAAGAGTTGACTCATTGGAAAAGACTCTGATGCTGGGAGGGATTGGGGGCAGGAGGAGAAGGGGACGACAGAGGATGAGATGGCTGGATGGCATTTCGGACTCGATGGACGTGAGTCTGAGTGAACTCCGGGAGTTGGTGATGCACAGGGAGGCCTGGCGTGCTGCGATTCATGGTGTCGCAAAGAGTCTGACAGGACTGAGCGATTGAACTGAACTGAGGACACATGACAAAAGCATGTCTCTCAATAAGGGCTTGCTATCAAGTCAAAGGGAAGCCTTATCACATAGGTATTTGAAGTTAGGTTGATAAGACTAAAGGGCTAGGGCAAGGCTAAGAAGGAAATAGATGACTTAGATGTGAAAACTTAGATAATGTAGGAAACAGAAATATACTAAATTTTAAGAGCTAGAATGGCACACAAAGGAAGAACAAAGAAAATGCCAGAGCAGCAGAATTAAGCACTGACTAAAAAAAACAAAACAAAAAAAACAACGAAGCTGGCAGCTGGTAAAAAAACAAAACTGCATGAATCCAGATAGAACCTCCACCCATTCAATGCATATAGTTAAACCTTGTTAACCGAGAGATTGTAATGAAAAAGACTGCAAAATGGCATATACAGATACATTCTTTCCAAAAGAAACTGTGTATTTTATGAATTGTTTATGTACAGAGGAAAGTCTGGAAATTGTTAACAATGCTCATTCTGGGGAATAGAACTGGAGAAAGAGTTCATAAATTCATGTTTCTATGATTACTTTTCTGCAATGAGAAAGTATGCCTTGAATTTTGTTTTTATAAAGACTGCAAAAGCTTAAACATTTATAAGAAAAGGTAGGTGGCTGCTCCAACTATTCAGATAAATGGGACAAAGGTAGTAACAAAACCAGTCATCTTTCAAGCATGTATGAGTGCTAGGTACTGTTAAGTACTTTAAGTGGAGTCACTCAGTCGTGTCCAACTCTTTACGACCCCATGGACTGTAGCCTACCAGGCTCCTCCGTCCGTCCATGAGATTTTCCAGGCAAGAGTACTGGAGTGGGTTGCCATTTCCTCCTCCAGGGGGATCTTCCCGACCCAGAGATCGAACTGGGGTCTCCTGCATTGTAGGCAGACGGTTTTACCATCTGAGCCACCAGGGAAGTCCATTAAGTACTTTAAAGAGGTTCTCAAATTCCAACAACTCTCTAGAATAAGCAATTTTCCCATTCCACAACTGCAGAAACTGCAACTTAGAAAAGACAGCTAACTTATGCAAGGTTCCACAACAAGCAGAATTGGATTTTACCTTAATTGGACTTCAATGCCAATATTCTATGCTGTGAGTAGTGACAGATAACTCTAATGTTCAAGTAGAGAAGTTATACTAGTGAGTGACCATCTCAGAATCTTTGGGCCTATCCCTATCTTATGGCAGGTTCATTAATATCAAAGGAAATACAAAAATTCAGTGTTAGTCAAGTATAAAATTTTTTTACTGACCCTCAGTATTCCTGTTAGATTACAACCTATTACTATTTACAATTTTTCTCCATGATCCAAACAGAAGGAATTCCACAACGCAATTATCTTAATTTGTTGCTACCTAAGAAATCATTAAGTATTGTACTTTCCTACATGTAAATAATCTCACTTTTATGTATATTTAAGTATTTCTTGTCATTCCACATAAAACTTCTTTTATGACCTTATTCTCATCTCTTTTGTACCATTTCAAAATACTGCTGCTACACACAGCTCAATAAGTACGCCTGATCGGCCCCACCAACACCTATGTGATAAACGCAAGAGCCTCAAGATACCACCAATTCACTAGAAATCAAATTAAAAAAAAATAATTAGTACAATCAAAGTGAAACAGAGCAGGACCCTTAAGATCCCTGCCCCCCACATCCTCAGCTTACCTTTTTGCCTGTGAAACATCTTTAGCCTAACAATAAGTTTAATCAGAGAAGTAAGAAAATACAGAAGCAAAGAAAAGCTTGAAAACAGGACAAAACAATAATATCAATAATGTAGTTAGTAGGAAAGTCAATGCCATTTAGTTCCTTCTCAAGGGTTGTAGATAATATTCTAAGCCATATCCCATGAGCTGACTTATGGATACTGAAACTCCAACCAGGAGGAACAAGCTAACTGTTAATACAAGACCAGACAGTAGCCATCACAGAAGCTGCCATAACTCCAAGAACTGGTCTCAAAGAAATGGGAACAAACCTACCCTGGAAATGAAGCTTAACTATACTTAAAACAATCAAGATGCCACTGGTCAGACTACCCAGGACAATTTTAAGATGACTGTCAAAGCTGACTATGCTATTTCTGCATGCAGCCCCCTCCCTCTGCCTATAAAAGCTCTTGGCCACTTGTCACTGAGGTGAAGTCAGCCTTTGGACAGGAGTCCACCCTCCCCCAGGGCTGCTCTGGTGGCTCAGAGGTAAAGAATCTGCCTTCCACTGCAGGAGACACAGGTTTGATCCCTGGGTCAGGAAGATTCCCTGAAGAGGGAAATACTAGAGTGGCTACCACTCTAGTATTCCTGCCTGAGAAATCCCATGGATGGAGGAGCCTGATGGGCTACAGTCCTTAGTGTCACAAAAGAGTGGAAGGACTGAGGGACTAAATAACAACAACTGCCCTCCCCAACTCTGTTGGCCTCCAAAATGAAGTAAACTTTCCTTTCCACCAGCCTTGCCTCTTTATTGGCTTTTAAGCATTGAGCGGCCCAGCTGGATACCATTTACAGTTTAAGGAAAAAAAAGGTACACAACAAGATAGAAAAAGAAACACTGCATCGAAATGTTAGAAATTTTTTTAAATGCTGCCATAAAACAGTATAAATTACTGATAAAGTTACTGCACTCTCTGCAGTGTCATGCTTTAGTTTTCGTACCATTATGAAGAGGTTCTAATAGCTTTGTATCTGCTGAGGATTCTAAGATTTCCAGAAAAGAAAATAGGTTTCTAAGCAAAGATAATAGGTTGGACCATACGAAATTGGTAATATTCTACCAATTCTGATCTACAAAACTGGGAATTTCATATGGTTTAACCTACTTCAGAAATAGGTAAAACTGGAGATTAAATTGGAAGTGGATATCCCGTTCAAAGGCAGAGTTTTCTTTCAAGTCCCATCTTTTAAGTATTCTTTAAAGGTCGAGAGTGGAAAATATAATCTTTTAATAAATGCCAAGAAATAACAGAAGAATCCACTAGCAGACCAACTGTTTCTCAAGTTCAGATGTTCCAGTTTGCTTCTCCATCCCGCCCCATCAAGTTTATACAGCGTGTAGACACAGCATCTACAGTAATTGTGCTTTACATCAAATCTAGTAACAAGCAAACTGTTCTCCACTGGCCTAGGGTGGGCCTCCGGAAAATCCTGGGGCTCCCAGTCCCCCGAGTCAGCCACACTTGCAAAAAGACAAGGTCCCAATCCTGGGAGGAGGGGTGAGGGGCAGGTGCGCCCCAAACTCGCTTCCCTCTTCCAGGCCAGCTTCCTTCCTAAGAAACTGGGGGCGGGGGCGGGGAGGTGGGAACAGGGAGATCTCCAAGGTCCACTAGGGCCCCAAAAGTGCAGTCGCCTACTTTTTCCTTTTGTTTCTGGCCTCGGCTGAATTGAGACGCGGACTGGGGCGTTTCCCGTCGCCCAGACAGAACTACCGCTTGAGGACCTGAAGCCGGGCCCCTCCCTCACTCACCTGCTGGGCCGCAAGCCCCGCGGCGCGGAGCTCGTGTCCCCTCAGGACGTGCCTCTCCATCTCCAGCGCCACAGCTAGGGCCGCCGGCACAACTCCGAAGGTAAGGTTTGAAAAGCGCGCCCCTGGCTGGAGCCGCAGAGGACGCCAACCGCCGGCCCGGCCGTACCAAGTCCCAACGCAGGGGAGGGGGCGAGGGGGCTGAGAGCCGGCGTGCGCACGCGCAGAAGGCACCCCGCGCAGCCCGTGTCTCAAGTTTGCCGAGACCGGAGTTCCCGGCGCCGGCTGGGAAGTAGGGAGCAGCTGGCCCACTTAAGGGAGAGGTTGCGGTGTGGGCGGGCCTGGGACAGGAGTGGGCGGGGTCGTGGGGAAAGCATAGCCCACTGAACGCACCTGACCGGAAGGCCGGTTTAGGCTTGTGGTTTTCGAGGCCAGCCTTTTGCATGCGGAGCCTTCGGCCTGCATCTCATCCAAGGCCCGCCAGAGCTCTTGGGGTCAGCTGACCCAACGTGCAGTCCCTGGACTCCCACAGACAACCTCAATTCCAGAAAACCAAGTGACACTGCCCTCAGCGATTACTCTCTCACACAACGCAGATTGTCACCCGAGGTCAGTTAGAAGCCACGGCCTTATTAATCAGGCTGGTGAGACGTCGTGTCAGGCATTTCACAAGGCTTTTTCTTTTGTCCCCAACGTCTCTTTGTAATTCCAGATGCCCCTCCCCGCTGCTAAGTAGTCTGTTCTTTCTTGGAAAAAACCCTTTCATTACTCTTTCTCCACCAACATCCAAAGTGACAACAGAATGAGGTATTATTTCCCCAGACTCTCATTTCTTGCTGTCCCTGCTGCTGCTGCTGCTGCTGCTGCTGCTGCTGCCTAAGGCACGTCAGTCGTGTCCGACTCTGTGTGACCCCATAGAAGGCAGCCCACCAGGCTCCTGTCCCTGGGATTCTCCAGGCAAGAACACTGGAGTGGGTTGCCATTTCCTTGCTGTCCCTAAAGACCAATATAAAGACCCTTTTAATTATATTGGGAAATTAATTATTGGGAATTAATTATAATGCCAAAACATGGAATCTTTAAAAGTCAAAATTGAAGTCCCAAAGATTTCAGGCCTTTGTAAGTTCTTTAAAACCCCACTGTCCTCTTTTTTTTTTTTGAAGTTTGCATAATCATAATTTATTAATTAAATGGTCTGTGTATGAAACAATTCATAAACTGGACATCAATCACTATGAAATGTCTGGGTTTATTCATCTTCTAATAACTGTTCAAGACAAGCCTATATAGCTGATAACAGGAAATATATAGATATACACACACATCAAGTGACCTTGTTAAAGTGAATGCGTATAGTGGATTCTGAGTTCTAAGCTACCTGTCTATAATACAAAGGAGTTTTTTAACCATACCAAAAGAAGAGCTCCCTTCTTCTCTTTTGGCTTGACCACTCAGTACTAAAAAGGAGAGGATTAAACTACTACACATTTTATATATATCAACTTATTTAATATTCATGAAACCTTAACAGATGAATATTACTACTTCTACTTATAGGCCAAAATTCTAAGAAGTTAAGCCACTTGCTCAGTTCAGTTCAGTTTAGTCGCTCAGTTGTGTCCAACTCTTTGCGACCCCATGAACCACAGCACGCCAGGCCTCCCTGTCCATCACCAACTCCTGGAGTTCACCCAAACTCATGTCCATTGAGTTGGTGATACCATCCAACCATCTCATCCTTTGTCGTCCCGTTCTCCTCCTGTCCTCTTGAAAAAGCGACAGAAGCTTCTTTGGCTTCTAACATGTTTTTCTCCTAAGAGAAGAATCTATCAAAACAACCCTCCCACCCTCACCTCTTAAAGGCCTGGGGCACTTTTCATTCCTTAAGTAAAATGAAACATTCAGCATTTTTTGTTTGCCTGAGACCGCCCTTATTTGAGTCTGTTGTCCCAATCAATATTCCACAGATCTTGTCTTGTTCTAGTTAGAAAGTGAAAGTGAAGTCGCTCAGTAGTGTCGGACTCTTTGCGAGCCCGTGGACTGTAGCCCACCAGGCTCCTCTGTCCATGGGATTCTCCAGGCAAGAATACTGAAGTGGGTTGCCATTTCCTTCTCCAGTTAGAGTGGATATTAAATTATGTGGTTACATCCACAAGGCTTTTTTAAACCAGTTAGTCTGAAGATGATCTGTGAAAATATAAAGGATGCCCTTTCTCTCATAAGGGTAATTTGCCTCTTTGAGGCCCTGGACCAGTGATTCTAGAAGCTGCCCATCTAGGAATGGCCCTCCCCTTACATTAGGAATGTGTGAGTCATTAGGGATGATGACCTACATCCTTACACAAAACCATAAAATACGTGGAGCTCAAAGCTACTGATACAGAGTTCAACTCATTTTCTCCAAATACAGATCTGCATTCCAGAGTCGTTAGGTACCCTTCTCTGAGTGCACACCTCTCTCTTATACTTACCACTTTGTGGTATAATTATCCCCTACTTAAAGTGAGCCTCATGAACCTAGTATAGTACCTAACCCAGAAATATTGGATGCTCATCTCAACCATATATTCTTTTTCATATATCACACACAGCTCTTGATCAAAATACTTCGAGAAACCATCACTTCAGGGAAACAGGACCAAGCCAACCAATTGTTTTTTGTTTTGGTTTGCCTTTTAAATAACTGCTTATTTACTGAACCTGGGGCACATTAGACAAACAACCAATTTTAAATTTGCATCTTTTAACTCAGTTTTGAAGTGTTGACACACACACACACAAATTAGCATGCAACAGTTGTCCTAAGGTAAAATATAGTCACCTTAAACTGTTGCAAGTATTTTCACCCAAAGTTGAAAAATTATTTACCCTGAACGTGAAAACCTGTAACAAATTTAAATTTATTGCATAAAATTCATTCCTTGTAGTTTTCCCCTTGCAAAGATCAAATATATATATATATATATAGTAACCAATATACATCAGTCATAACATAATCCTGGCTCATCCCTGCACCAGAACCAGATGTTCCATTAATTTTAAACCCATCATCAGAGACCAAGAAAAGTCTCTGACAAAACAAAATTCACATGTGCCAAAAAAGAAAAAGCCAAGAAAAATAAAAACCCTAGTACTAACAGTGATGCTCAATACCCTTATTAAAGTGGCCAAAATGCCACTGATCAAAAATAAAATAGCAAGCCAACCAATTTTAAATTGGACACTGAGGTAGGAATATTTGATGAGTAAATACTAGGTACTAATAATTGGAGATATACTAGGAAAAAGAGACCTAGGAAAGGTCATATTTAGTAATTGTCTGTAGAACAGACAGTTGCTGTTAAAACTATTCTTTTTGGAGAAGATACAGTGAGGTTCTGTCTCTTTATTATTCATCAAGGGATGTGTTCAGGAAGTGCTGAAGATACAACTATTATACAGTGATTAAAATAGCTCAGAGTAGGAATGCTGTTTCCTTAGTTATTCTCAGGTCCTTTGGTATTGCTGCTAATTTCATCAAACAGTTTTCTCTGGTGTATGCAATGTACATGAAAATTGAATAATTCATGAAAACCACCAAAAAATTAAAGATATCACATGAAGTAGTTTGGTCAGCTTGAGAGTGAATGAATGAATGAATTTTAAAACTCCCAGAAAGTAAGAAGTACTACCTTTTGCCATCTGAGATGTTTGAGAGGTAACACTTGGTGGGGGGTGGGGGTCTCTCACTTGACAGATAACAGCCCACCCTCCTTGGGTTCCCACAGTAGGTAGAGTCTCACCGAACTGCCCAGGCATAGGAACTTCAACTGGAGGTTGAGTGATGGAATTACTGTCCTATCAATGTCACTTCCCATTGTAAGTTCAACATTTACTATAAGTATCAGTTATAGCTAATATAACAAATACTTAATAATTAATAGAAAATCAGTCTGGCATAAATGGGACAGCCAATTTAGATAATACTAATAAATATTAAAGTATATTTTTCTTCTCTTTATTAACCATACTCCTTTTGTTAACTCTCTAAAAGGCCAAGAGAAAGAAAAGTAGTAAATTTGAACTCAACTCTTACATAATAGACCCATTTTTTAAAAGTGTGATTTGCCCCAGAACAGGTAACTTGTGGTTTCTGATATCCTCCTGAACATTCGTGTTTTTTTTAATCCTATTAAAAAACATTGTCTTGGTGCTTCCTTTACTCATCTGTTAGCTTGAAGGTAATGAACTTAGAATGAACCTCACAGACTAGAGCTGTATCTTGAATTGTATACATAAAAAAGAAGGAACCGAAGTAAACTTGCTAAGCAGAGGTGCAACATTTGCTGAAATGAATAAGCTATAATCTACAAACAGCTGAAGCATCATGTAATCATAAGAAGAATATGCACAGAGTCTGAGGACTTATGAGCCCTATGACCTTGGGCAAGCTACTCAGTGTCCTTATCTATAAAACAAATATAATAATACCCAGCTTGTCTTTTAAAAGTTGTTGAGGTACTCAAATGAGGTAAGATTTGTGAGAGTGCTTTGTAAACTGATTATCCAACACAAACATGAGGGATTGTTAGGCAGGAAGAAAACACCAGTACCTACGAGCGACCCAAGGAACACTGAGAACTGAATGAGAAAAGCTTATATGAACGGGGTTGGATATAGTCAAAATATATCATTCACCACTGAAAAATAATACCTAGATTATATGGAGAGAATTCCTGCAGATCAGAAAAGTCCAACTGGAAAATGATCAAAAGTTATGGTAGGCACGTGTTACAGGACAGTAAATCCAAATGACAAAATGTGTAAAAATTTGCTCAACTTTATCATTAGTTTTAATCTGTACATGGAGGTACTATTTTATAGTCACTAGACTGGTAGATAATAAGTTTGATAATACTAAGGATTGGTGAAGATACAAATCAAGAAGATACTATATACTGATAAGAGGGGAAGTAAATTTGTTAAACTACTTTGGAAAAAAAATTCAGAGCTATCTTGTAAAGTTGAAAGTGTAAATACCCAACAGTTCCACTCTTAGGCCTGTACCTCCTGAGATAAATTTTTGCAGTTGTGTACCAGCAACATTGCTTGCAATCACAAAAATATTAAGGCAAGCCAAAAGTTCATTTCAGGAGACTGGGTAAAAAAACTGTGGTGATTTACCCAATGAAATATTATATATCAATAAAAATGAATAAACCATAGATACATGTACTGTCATGGTGTAATCTTAGAAATACTGAATGAAGCAAGCAAGTTAAAGAGTACATAAAATATATAATTTCAAAAGACTAAGAGAATCCAAACAGTACACTGTTTAGGAATACATACATATGGTAGAAGTTTATACTATAAAAGAAGAGAGTGCTAAAAACAAAGCTCAGGACTGTACCAATCCCTGCGGGAGAGGCAATGGGATGGAAACAGAACACACTTTAGTAATGGTAATGCTTTAGTTCTTAAATTAGGTGATGGGTTCACCTTTTAATGTTTACCTGGTAGGTAACTTACCTAAATATTCTTTTATGTGTCTCAAACATTTCATAATAAGAAATATTTCTATAATATTTACAGTATTCTTGTATAAGTTTAATAATGGTGATAATGTATGGTATTTTAAAAGATACTTACCAAAATAATCATACATTTTTTTGGCTTACAAAATTAGATTTACCTTTAATTCATTTCCAGTACATATTATACTATGTGAAAGTGAAGTGCAGCTGTGATACATTGGTTCCTGTGCCCTTTGAGAGACGAGAACTGGCCATCTGGCCATGTAAGATTTATCTGTGAACACTTAAGAGCTATTCTTTAAAAGCCTGGGTGAGAGGAGGGGGGTGGAATTTGCAAAGGATGAGAGGTTTTGTCAGTAGGTGGGGATGAAATTAAGTGCAATTTGAGTTATTACTGTTAATAGGACCTGCATATTACACATAGGCCTTAGGATATTCGAATGGCATTAAAATCGGAGGGCTCCATACTAAGCAAGCCATCAGCCGGAGGAATTAGTTTTAAGATTGTAATCAATGATCCTCAAACTATAGCGCACAAAGACTTTTCAAGGTTTATAAAGGCATGGACACTTTTAAAGGAATCATCATCATGATCTTCAACTTATGTTCTCCACCCTAAAATTGATCTACATAACAACCTGCCTGCTCTCTAGGCTTCACATAGGTCCCGTTTTCACAGCCACCTTTTCCCACTTGACAAAGAAGGGCATCCCGTTCACCCATTCCTATTGCATGCCCCAGGGTATAAAAGCCATCTGGGAGCCAAAGGGACAATTACATTTATTGGTGTTGATGTTGCTCTAAGCAATGAACCACAGGCTTAGGACTTACATTCATAAAAATGAAAGCCAGATGTAGACTTGATATTAAAAGCTGTCTCATTCTAGCATTATTTAATATTCATCCATGGATACATAAACTAGCTGCAGGGAAGAAAAGGCTCATCCATCTCATCATGAGATTCATTTCCAGGAAAATTTTACTTTTGATGTATAATATTGATTCATCATAATCTGTGATCAACTTATTTTGTTTCTATCAGCTATGTGCTACTAATAATTTTAATAATGCAACCCCAAAGAAAACTCTTGACAATGAAATCTAAAATTCCAATTAACATGTGTATGTTTGTTGCAGAGAAACATGATAGGATGAGCAATAAAGACCTCTTAAGCATAAAAATATTTTATACAAGCACAAAATTTTGTGGAGGAAGTGGGATAAAAATACAAGTTCAAGTAGGAAGAGGAACACTAAAACCTGCAGATGAAATTGTTCATATATTTGAATGGCGGCTGAGTCTTTGGCATTTTGGGTTCCGTTGGACACACTAAATACAATGTTTTCATTTTAAATTATAATTTTTCAATACATCAGCAATTGCATCCTTTGTAACTATTTAGATATATGCTAAAACATAACAGATGCCACCTTAAAATCTATGTAAGGGATAAAATTTTTTTAGGTGTTTTACACAAAAATGTTTGAAAAAATTCTGATTTGGATATCTAATAGCACCACGCTACAGTACCCAAACACGTCTGTGTTTAACAGAGGACGTACACCTGCAGACTCACCTCCTCAAATATCTCTCTGATTCTTCTCCTTCCACTTTGCAGCCACCCCAAAACATGGCCTCTCATATGGACCTCTAGTTTCCAGAATGGACCCAGCTCCTTCTCTAGGTAACTTTTTTTCTTTACGTACATTAATACCATCAGTTAGGCTAAACCCTTTTCTTTCCACTTTGGTTCTTTAATGGTTCTCCTTATGAATATATTCACCATTGTTTTCTCCTTTTCAAAAGTGGCCAAGATACTGCTCTCTCACATAACATTTTTAATCAGCTTTTTAAGTTCTGACAAAATAATAAAGCCTGTTGGAATTTTTATTAGAATTGCACTGAATTTAGAAACAAATGATATATTTAGGATATTGGCATTCCTATCTATGAACATCACATATGCTGCAAATTTAGATCTTCTTTAATGTCTTTCATTGAAGTTTTACAGTTTTTTCTACATAAGCCTTCCATATCTTTTGTTCCATTTTTGGATTCCTATATCTCAATATTGGAAATGAAGCTTTAAAGATATGTATTCTATTTGTGATTAGTGTATAGAAATAAAATTGATTTTCATCTGTTGGTTTTATATTCAGCTACCATGCTAAAGGCAATGGCACCCCACTCCAGTGCTCTTGCCTGGAAAATCCCATGGGCGGCACAGCCTGGTGGGCTGCAGTCCATGGGATCGCGAAGAGTCGGACACGACTGAGCAACTTCCCTTTCACTTTTCACTTCCATTCATTGGAGAAGGAAATGGAACACCCACTCCAGTGTTCTTGCCTGGAGGATCCCAGGAGTCTGGTGGGCTTCTGTCTATAGGGTCACACAGAGTCGGACATGACTAAAGCGACTTAGCAGCAGCAGCAGCAGCAACCATGCTAAAGGGCTTGTCTGGTGGTTTAATGGGTAATTAAACCACCTGTGATACAGGAGTACATAGGAGAGGTGGGTTCAATACCTGGGTTGGGAATATCTCAAGGGCATGGCAACTCATTTCAGTATTCTTGCCTGGAGACTCCCATGGACAGAAGAGCCTGGCAGGCTGTAGTCCATGAGGTCACAAAGAGACAGACACAAATGAAGCAAATGAGTGTGCATGCAGGCAGCATGCTAAATTCCCTTATTATTCCCAATAAATTGTGGGTTTGGGCGGGTATTCTATGTAGATGACGAAGTGCGAATCATAACAATTTTGTTTCTTTCTTTTCTAATTCTTGTTATTCTTTTTACATGACAACTGCAGCGGCTAAGGCAGGTGGCTATTATAATGTTGAAGTGGTGATATAGGGCGTTTTTGTTTTCTTCCTCAATTTGAAGGAAATGTTTCTAATGTTGATTTCTTTATCTCAGTAAGTATACAAAGTCAACCTGTACACTTTGATTTATGTTCTTCATTAAAGCACTAACTCTTCAAAAAATGGCCTCTCCTCTGTTCTCTGTATTCTGTCATTCCGGAACTGAAGTTTGTGTTCAAATTTGGCTAACCTTGACTTTCTTCCAGAGAGGATTTGTCTTTGCTTCTTCTGGGAGCCAAAAGGCTCTAGGGACATGAGACCAGTTCGGCCAGATTCTTAGGCTTTCTATAAGGATCTCAGGTACAGGTCCTTCTACTTGCCACTGATAGAGCAAAACCCTGTGTGTGTATGTGTGTACATACACATGTGTGCACATATAGCTTACAGCTCTGGTTTCAACTCAGGGTTTTTTGTTTGGTTGGTTACTATTATTCTGATTTTAGTCCCTTAGAGATTTTTCTTCCTGGAGATCTCAGCAGTGCTATAAAAATTATGCTTTATGCAAAACTTATGGTTCCTGCAAGTTTATGTTTAATGGTTTCAGGAAACAAAATATTATTCACAAAATCCACCATGCTGCTGATATTGAAGTCCACAAGTAAGGATATTTGAACAGCAAAAATAGAAGTAAATAATTACAGAATAAAAAGCAGTCTTAAATTGCACATATTTGATTTTAAGAAAAACTCACCAAATTATCTCTTTCTCCTTCTGTAAATATAGCCACCAGGAAGAGCTGCTCAGTGTCACAACAAGGTCATATTCCCTGATGTTCACTTTGAATGTGTCCAAAAAGGAAAATGGAAAGACAGAATTTTTTAAAGGTTAGAACAGAGACTCATGGAGAATAATTGGACTGGAAAGCCCCCTCCAGGTCTAATCAAGGAACATTTCTCTCCTCTTGGGATAAAGGATCCTTACAATATCAGCCTACTGGGATTTCCCACCTGCTACACATCAGTAACTGCTGTGTCTCCCATTTTTTCCCAGGGAATAGTTATTGATGTTACCATGAGCACATTTTACCTATGTGTATTGGATGTTTGGGGAACAAATGACTTGCCTTTTTAGTTCATAGATTTTTTTGACTCAAGAGGAGCCATACCCAGACATGAAGTGAATTTCTTCCTGATGTAGGAACTGTAATATATCACCCATAGAGCTTGCTCTTTGAACTTGATGACCTTATTGAAAGGCCCTTCTGGCACTGTTATAATCAGTGACATTCACAAAATATTTCTGATTTGGTTCCCTTGCTCATAGCTTTGCCTGTTTACATCCCTCTTCAGAACTCTTTCATCTTGCAAAACTGAAACTCTATGCCCATTAAGCAAATATTCCTTATTCTCTCTCCTCCTCGCCTCTGGCAACCACATTCTTCTTTCTGTCTCTATGATTTTGGTTAGGTATCTCATATAAGTGGAATCATACACTATTTATCATTTTATGATTAGCTTATTTTATATAGCTTAATGTCCTCAAGTTTCACCCACATTGTAGTGTATGTCAGAATTGCCTGAGAGTCTTGTTTTGGCTGATGGATTGTGAGCAAAAGTGTCTGTCCAGCAGCTTTAAGAGCAAGTGTGTGATTTGATATAATTTTCTTTCCTTGTGTCCCAGTGACAGGCAACCTTACAGACGATGGATGGTACAATACCCTGGGTTTCAGAGTGAGAGAACTAGAGAACCCATAAACGTCTAGTGATGGACATGTATTGTGAGCAAGAAATGCATCTCTGTTGTTTTGAGCCTCTGGACCTGGGGATTGTTTGTCACTACAGCATTACCCAGCCCATTTTCATCGATACAAGTACCAGACTAAGAGATGGTATTTACATTATAGTCTTAGCCCTGCCACCTATCTATACGCCAAGTCACTTGACTTCTTTAAATGTAAGTTTTCTCACTTGTGACATAGGATTAGTCATTCTCCCTTCTCTGCTTCACTGGATTTTTTTTTTTTTGTATCCAGCATTTGTGAAAGTGAAAAATGTAAAGCATGTGCAAATATATGCCAGTAGTATCATTAACAATGTTGGATTGGTTTATTCGCCCCTGTATAATGCCAATCTCCAGGAAAAAAAATTAGAGAAGTTATGAAAAGTCAAGGATATATTTAATTCAGGTAATGGTGAATGGATGACTTGATAATTTCAGCTTGAAGTGGTAATATTTCCACCTAAAGTAGCTAAATAACTATGCACACCTTCTTTTATTACCATAAAACTTCTTTAAAAAGTCTTTAGTGCTTTTGAAATTTTATTGTAAATTAAAGAGTTGTAACTAGCAAAAGTAAAACCGAAGGTAATTTTAGAAGAATTAAAGTTTATTTTGGCCTTAGAAAATATGACAGTTTTATTTTGTGATATCAAAGTGAGAATTGAGATGGCTTGTTTACCACAAATATCAGTCAAGCTGATTAAACTTTGTTTTCAAACTCCATCTGCCGTTCCTTCACCCCCACTTTCTGAATTTCAAGGGCTTGACCCCTATCTTCCATTATCATCCTTACATTAGAAATAATGAATCATAGAGTCCTGTAAAAATGCCCTTTCCTATTATCTTCTAAACACCTAAAGACAGGAAAATCCTGTGACCACTTTGCAGAGTGTGTGAGCATGTTGAGCGGTTCTGCACTGGTTAATGACAACCATAAACTGGTCACTAGAGGTGTTTGTGAGAGCCATTTCTGGGTCTTAGGGGAATGTTGTTTTTGGCTTGCCTTGTGTTGTGTTATGAATGGCCAGGCAGGGAGGGCAGGGCTCCGCGCTACTCCAATAAAGTCCTATGCTGACTGGTGCTGCCACAGTAATGAAGATGATGTGTGATGAATAATTATATATGAAACTCTGAGTTACTTCTTCAAATCATTTCTTTGTTACTTACAGAAAAATATTCATTTGTAAAACATGCACTAAACTCTTTAGTTGAAATTTAAGTATAGTAAGTATATAGCATCAACAAGAAACTAGTCACTTTTAACTCAAATAATGTAGCTCTGAGTTCTTCAAAGGATATTCGTGCATACTAGAGAATATGGGCTTCCCTGGTGGCTCAGAGGTTAAAGCGTCTGCCCGCAATGCGGGAGACCTGGGTTCGATCCCTGGGTCAGGAAGATCCCTTGGAGAAGGAAATGGCAAGCCACTCCAGTACCCTTGCCTGGAGAATCCCATGGACAGAGGAGCTTGGTAGGCTACAGTCCATGGGGTCGCAAAGAGTTGGACACGACTGAGCGACTTCACTTTCACTTTCAAACGATGTAGTCATCAGATACACATCATTCTTTTTTATGTCCTAACAGTATCTTCATCTTTTGGACTTTCATTTCTTTGCTTTGTAGATGTTAGCATAATAATGTCACTCTTTCTCCCTAGCATAGTACAAATAAAACCTGAGATTTTACCTGCAGGTTTAATGTGTAGCTTCCTTAATGTGTAGCTTTAAAACTTTGAACAATTCTATGTACTAATACACTTGATTCATATTTGAAAAATATCTAACCAAAATATTCTTTTAAATGTTGCTGGGCTGAGAAAGGATATTTATATTAAATAGAAAAGGTGAATACATAAAACACACAAAAACAGAAAAAATGAGGTGATGTCCTTGTTGAAGGAACTTTCTTCTCAATGCCCAATATCTTATTTTTCTTCATTGTTTTTATTTAATTGAATTCTACTTCACATCTTTGCTTAATAGTTTCTTATGTTCAAGATAATTATAGAAATTACATACAAAATGATATGTATTTTATTACCTAATATGAAATTAGTTTCTACTTTTGAACATTACATTTGTTTACTGAGACTAAATTTGCCTCTATTAACTGTTTCAAGTTCATAACATTAAAAAAATTAAAAATAATGGTTAATGAAATCAGGATTACCTTAAGTTACTTTTTAATATACTTCAGTTTAACAAAAATGAGCTTTATAAGTTGAAAATGTCTATAGAGACAATTTTCAAAATTCTTAAAAGCCCTTAGTGTATCTTTTATTTCCTATATTTTAATTCATTAATAGGAGAAACCAGTTGTTGATTAAGAATGTTAATCACCTTTTTTATTCAAACTGAGCATGTTAATCAACTTTTATTATTCAAACAAAATATTTCCCCATGAAAAAAATGTAGGTGGTCCAGAAAATTAATTTTAATAGAATACCAGGTTAGATTTGTTAAGTAAATAGAAGATCTTACAATATGTATTTTGAATTGGAGAATGATTTAGTAATTATCACTAAATGTATAAGATAGATGCTATACTATGTTTTCCTACCATACAAAGTAAAATCTATTGTGTAACAATGTTAGCAAAAAAGAGATCTAGATTGGTGTCGATTCTTTATGTCTTATTAGGTCAGAATTTTTGTGACTATTGCTAAAATGGATCATAGGACTTTCAGAGCAAAGAAGATTTATCACAGAATTTTAGAAATTAAAACAAGTGTTAGAAATTATCTATCTAGTTCTAGTCCACAATTTTATAGAAGAGGATTAAAATAAGGTAATGATTATGAAGTGAAGTGAAGTGAAAGTCGCAGTCGGGTCTGACTCTTTGCAACCCCATGGACTGTATCCATGAAATTCTCCAGGCCAGAATACCGGAGTAGGTAGCCTTTCCCTTCTCCAGGGGATCTTCCCAACCCAGGAATCAAACCCAGGTCTGCTGCATTGCAGGCGGATTCTTTACCAGCTGAGCCACATAATGGTTATAAAACGTTATAAAAATAGCAAAAGAATTCACTCCTTATTAGGTACAGTTAATATGCAACTGGGGCATACTGGCAATCTCTTCCTAAAGATCTTTAGTAATATGATAAATTGCTAGCTTTCACTTATTATGTACTTGTATGAACATTGATATATACTATTAAAGGCATTTTGGGGTGCTATTCCTATATCTGATAAAAGAACATTTCACAAAGTCAATTTCTGATGTGACCTTTTTGGTGACAACATTTACTGAAGGGCATGAATTGACTGCTTACAGTATTGGCAAAGGTTTCACCCAGGTCGCAATTCATGATTTCACCAATGGCCATCTCCTCATGTTCATCAATTTCAATAGAAATATGTGAGAAGTTCTTGCTACTGTTTTCTTTCCAACTGTGAGCCCAAAAGTTATACGCGGTGTTGGACGTGTAGACAGTTAAATGCGAAGAAAAGAGTGAGAAGGAAAAGATGCCTAGTATTGAGGATCCTGCTGTGCCTCTCATTCTCCTGCCTTCCGTATCCAGTTGTCGTGATTTATAAATGATTTATTAATCAGCCAGGAGCTCGGGGGTTGTGACAGTTCCAAGTCTTTCAAATAAAACACCTCCCTTTACTGCACTGTGGTACAGCTGCACTTGCCAAAGAACAAATATATTAATTTACCCACTAAGAAAGTAATTTTTTTTTCTTTCAAGAAGAAGCAGCAATTTTTCTTTTCGAATATAAAGCAAAATCTAGCTTTTAGGATAGAGCTCTTGACCGAGAGTCACTTATCTCTCAAGAGTCAGCCTCAGTGTTGTTACATTCATTTTCAGGTTTTATTAGAGAAGGATTTTCATTAGACATATAGCCAGCATAGGATTTTACCTGCTTGATTTTACATATCTAGTTTTTCAAATGGAAAGTGCAACAAAAGACTTGCCACCTATACCTTCACCATCAGCCTCAATACTTCCATAGAGAATTTGTAAAATTCTGTATGTTGAATTAAGTAATTCCTCAGGATCATTATAATTCTGTGGCAATAAACCCCAAATTAACAAAGTTAATATCAGACGGTTATACAAAACTAGATAAAATGTCAGTCTGATGCCATAGTAATCAATTAAAAAAATGAGACTACAAATCTGAGTCTGTTATTATGTTCATCATATTTATGATTGTATGAATAAAGTTATTCATTCCAGAGTGTTAACAAGATGTCTTTCATGTATCATTAAAATAACTTATGTCAAATACTTGGCTAAATTACTGAAGTACTTTCAGTATTAATAATTTCATACAAATGTCTAGCAAGAATAACCAGTCAAAATTAAGTAACCATCAATTAGGATAGATTATTTCTGTTGGCTCTCATTTGCTTTCCTAATAATCAACTTGATTTTTTTCTAAAATAGGTCAATATGAAATGAGTGCTAGTCATTTCACACTTCCAGCTTTTAATAAACCAAAACTGTTTAAAGAAATTAGTGATTCTCTTGTAAGTTATTAATCCTTACAGATATATCATGTTCTCATCCTTTAAATTTGATATGCTCATTTTCTCTTTAATTATCATATACTAATATGATAATAGCACAGTAATTTTATTAGTTCTACTTCTAATAAATTTTGTAAAATTGATTTACTCTAAAATTAATCATATATGGCTGTAGCACAAAAATCATTCTCATTATTACACTATTGATTAGGGGGAATTTATATTCAAGATGTTTAGCTTAAAATATAAAAGGGGCCATTAACATCCTTAATTTTTAAATTAATTTGTACTCTGGTTTTGAGTTTTGTGACTCCATGTCTGATACATAAATCTCTCATTAATTTAGGCTAGAGTTCAAGAGATAAAGAATCAAGCCCTTTGAATTTTCTTTTAGCAAGGGTATAAAGCTAGCAAGAGTCATATTATCTAACAAGTTATAGGAAATAATAGAGATCTGAAATGTCAAATAAGAAAATTAAACTTTTGAATCTTAGACATGTTGAAAGAGATACTGGGTTTTTGACAGAAGCTGAAACTCCTCCATGGTTTCTATATTTGAGAAAGGTCATTCCCTTTATGTATTTATAGAATTTATCACTTCACTTAGCAATTGCTAAGTTACAGAAGAATAATAAAATAGAAAAAATTATGAAAATAACTGCAGAATAAAGATAAACAGAATCATTATCCTGAAAACATAATTCTTTTTTGAAAATTCTATCAACCAATTATTCTTAACGTTAAGTTTATCATTTAATTGGGGTCAATTTCTTTCTCACCTACATTACTCAAAAGCAGTACATATTTTCCTAATGGCTTGTTTTAATGGCTTATTTTTCTTCTCTTAAATTATATCTATTGATCTTAGTATGCTAAATAAATGCTATGCTTAGGAAAGCATGCCATTTTTCTAACTGCTTTCTACACTTTCTAAATATTTCCCCTTTTAAAAATAGAGTTAGAATCTGTTTAGATAATACTTTAGTCACTTCAGGAATCTTATATAAAGTATGAGTTAGAAACTTTGCAAATACTAATTAATTAATTTGGAGTTATTTAATTTGGAATTTAGAGTATCCTGATAGCAACTAATGGAGAGACAGGTGGGAAATAAAACTCGCACAAGCCACTTCTTGGTAATAGCTTAGGCATACAGTTGTGAATATACCAGACATGATTCCTGACCTTATGGGACTTCTAAATGGAATGAATTTTCTAACACATAAGACCTCATTGCTTGAAATGTGGTTCTGCCTCAGATGGACCTGGTATGTTTGCTCAAACTTGATGCCCAGGCCTCACAGGGTCTCCTGATTACCTTTCCAAATGCTGAAAATATGTCATTCAGTTCACTTCAGTTGCTCAGTCATATCTAATTCTTTGCAACCCTATGGACTGCAGCATGCCAGGCTTCCTTGTCCATCACCAACTCCCAGAACTTGCTCAAACTCTTGTTCATCAAGTCAGTGATGTCATCCAACCATCTCATCCTCTGTTGTCCCCTTTTCATCCTGCCTTCAATCTTTCCCAGCATCAGGGTCTCTTCCAATGAGTCAGTTCTTTGCATTAGGTGGCCAAAGTATTGGAGTTTCAGCTTTAGCATCAGTCCTTCCAATGAATATTCAGGACTGATTTCCTTTACGATTGACTTGTTTGATCTCCTTGCAGTTTAAGGGACTCTCAAGAGTAGAGTTCAAAAGCATCAGTTCTTTGGCACTCAGCTTTCTTTATGGACCAACTCTCACATCCACACATGACTGCTGGAAAAACCATAGCTTTGACTAGATGGACCTTTGTCAGCAAAGTAATGTCTCTGCTTTTTTAATATGCTATCTCGGTTGGTCATGACTAAAACCATAGCTTTGACTAGATGGATCTTTGTTGTCAAAGTAATCTCTCTGCTTTTTAATATGCTGTCTAAGGTTGGTCATAGCTTTTCTTCCAAGGAGCAAGCATCTGTTAATTTCATGGCTGCAGTCATCTGCAGTGATTTTGGTGCCCCCAAAATAAAGTCTGTCATTATTTCTATTGTTTCCCCATCTATTAGTCTCTCTAGAAGATAAAATATTTTTTAGGAATATAGCCACAATCTCATAATTCCAATAATTCCATACTATTGTCAAACATCTATTCAGTTCAGAGTAGAACTATCTGCTCATAGTTCTCTTATTGTTGCATAATATTTTAAAATCTATTTTTAATTGGTGGATAGTTGTATGATATTTTTATACTTTATAGGAATCAGGGTGAAAATATGTCCCATACATTACAGTTGGTTGATGGCTCTTAAGTCTCTTTTAATCTCTTTTTCTTTCTTTCTTACAGTTTATTCATAGAATAAAGTCAGTTGATCTGCAGAATTTCCCACAGAGTAGATTTTTTTAATTGCATCTCCTGTTCTTCTGTCCTCTGAATTTCTTTTAACTTGGTAGTTGGATCCAGAGTAGTGATTCTCAGTGTGGGGAGTAGTCAGAGAGGAGGGAGCAATTTTGCCCTCAGGTGACATTTGTCAATGCCTGGAGACATTTTTAATTTTCACAATGGAGGTGAGTCTATTGGCATCTACTCGGAAGAGACCTGCGATCCTGGTAACTATCCTACAATACATAGGAGAGGCCATCTGCCCCAACAAGAGTTATCTGGCTCAAAGTGTCGGTAGTGCCAAGGTTGAGAAACTACAGAGGCATGATCAAGTTCAAGTTTGATTATTTTTCCGAACTTTTTCCAGTTCATCTAACTATTTTTATCATCTTCACATTTTAGGCAGTAACTGTTGGCATTAATTACATCAGTTTTAATGATTTTTAACATATAATTTGGGATATGCCATAGATTTAGAAAAATATTTGAATGACTTTACAAAGAGTTCAAAACTGCAATTACGGTTAACATTCACCTTGGTTCCCTGACCAGATTATATTTTTGCTCACTAAAATATAATTATACTCACAAGAGTTTGATATCTCAGTACAATTGTGATTGGGGTACAAAGCACATGTTTTTTAATACTATTAATTCCAAATTAGTCCAGCTGCCCCGATAGTATATATTTTCTGAACCCATAAATTTAGTATTTATACAATTGTCTATAAAATTTTGAGAAAATTCATGCAAAAGGCAGTGACAAGTTTGCTTCTCATATGTATAGCTATAATTAAATTTGAAAATAAAAAAGCCATCTGTCCCAGCTTTTGAAAAAAATAAAGCAACATCATTAAGAAAAAATTTGGAAAGAATATCTAATTTACAAATAGTTCAAGTCTTTAAAAGTTAGTCACTGAAAAATGAACTAAAGAAATGTGTTTTTTACTGGAAGTAGCCTAGTTTTTTTTTTTTTTTCTTGTGAAGTAAACTTCTGAGTCCCAATTCTGCCAGTCAACTGAGTGCAGCTTTTATGTCTTTATGCTCTGTGTTCTTCTGTGTTTCTTTTTAAAACAGTGAGCAACGGAATGACATGCATTTACAGAATGTGTGGTGGATAAAAGAGCACACTAATCTTAAATTCTAAAAATATTTTTATGTCAAAGATTGAAAACAGGATAAGGGTGAATAACCTTTTAAAATATTAACTGATTTTATGCTGGAATTGTACCAAAGCTCTGTTTGTGAGGTAAAAGTTCAATTATCTTCTTAGTAAGTGCATGAAGGTTCTACTTAACATACATGAATGTTTGGGTCAACCTGAAAATATAGATAGCAAAAAAAAGGAACAGCGTTTATAATCTGTATAATTTTTTTATTTCTTTGGAAAGGGTATATAATTTATAAGAAATTTCACTTAAATATTTTTAAATTATAATAAAAAGATAAGTGTGGTAAAATGATATATTTTGTTACCCATGATTTGTTTTAAGGGACAGAAACTGGATCAAAAAATCTTAAATAAATGAGCTATTTCTCCTCACATACCATATAAAATCAGTGGTGTAGAACCTGCCAGTGGTCTACCTCCCCCTACTACCATTTTTATTTTTTAACTTTTTGCTTTCTGGAAGAGCCTGTCTCTCATTGAAGAGGTAAAAAATGAAATGAGAGATCTGCACTTACTCAGCCTCCGTTAACCTAGATATGAACCTCTGACCCAGTCCTGGCCAGTGAGACACAAGGAGAAGTCCACCTGGGACCCTTAGAAAAACTTTCCTTCCTTATAAAAAGAAAAAGTCCTTGAGGAGAATCCACTTTTCCTTCTTACCTCTGGACATGGTTGTATGAGGCTGTGATGCTGCTGTGATTGGACAAGCTGTATGTACCAAGAGCCCTAATTTGATCAACTGAGTCATTGCTAGAACAACCTACTCCTAAACTCTTCATTATATGAGGAAAAGAAATGTTTGTTTTTAAGGGAATGGTATATATATAGCCAAAAGCTATACTGTTGATTTCAAGCATTGCTATGTTCAGAAACTTGTGAAATATTAACAGATATTTATCTGTTTTTCTCACTACTCTGTTTTCCTCAATATTGGATTCATTATCAGGCTCCAGCTAGTGGCCCCTGCTGCTGCTGCTGCTGCTAGGTTGCTTCAGTCGTGTCCGACTCTGTGCGACCCCATAGACGGCAGCCCACCAGGCTCCCCCATCCCTGGGATTCTTCAGGCAAGAACACTGGAGTG
Source organism: Capricornis sumatraensis (assembly GCF_032405125.1). Classification (NCBI taxonomy): domain Eukaryota; kingdom Metazoa; phylum Chordata; class Mammalia; order Artiodactyla; family Bovidae; genus Capricornis; species Capricornis sumatraensis. The sequence goes on along the minus strand of NC_091078.1, from coordinate 26,796,680 downwards.
GGTTGCCATTTCCTTCTCCAGTGCATGAAAGTGAAAAGTGAAAGTGAAGTCGCTCAGTTGTGTCCAACTCTTAGCGACCCCATGAACTGCAGCCTACCAGGCTCTTCCATCCATGGGATTTTCCAGGCAAGAGTACTGGAGTAGGTTGCCATTGCCTTCTCCAGCTAGTGGCCCCGGGCAGGTTCAAACTAATATCATATTAACCACTATGGTTTCAGCCTAAGGATAACTTCCTTCAAAAAAGTTCTGAGAGTAGTCCTGGGATTTAGTCAGATGAATCTAACTTCATTTTTGTATCCTTTCCTGGAACAATCCAGGATATTACATAGGTGCCAAGGATACAGAATTTCAAAACACAAAACCTATCTTCCCAGTCTAATGAGGGAGATAGAGGGAAATCCATTATTACAACTTAGGAGATAAATGTCATGTGCACTGCATGTCATAGTTTTACAAGGGAACCACAAAAGAGGGGCATTGGTTTCTACCAAAAAACTTTGCAGGAGTGGATGAAATAAAGGCCAAGTTTTTAAAAGTTGAGATGATATGAGCTAAGTCAGAATGTCTGGTAAACTCCTGATGCTCTTTGCTAATTCTAGACTACTTCCTGCTATGCCAGTGGCCTGAGACAAGTCTTCTCAGTTCAGTTCAGTTCAGTCATTCAGTCGTGTCCAACTCTTTGCGACCCCATGAATCACAGCACGCCAGGCCTCCCTGTCCATCACCAACTCCCGGAGTTCACTCAGACTCATGTCCATCAAGTCCATGATGCCATCCAGCCATCTCATCCTCTGTTGTGCCCTTCTCCTCCTGCCCCCAATCCCTCCCAGCATCACAGTCTTCTCCAATGAGTCAACTCTTTGCATGAGGTGGCCAAAGTATTGGAGTTTCAGCTTTAGCATCATTCCTTCCAAAGAACTCCCAGGGCTGATCTCCTTCAGAATGGACTGGTTGGATCTCCTTGCAGTCTAAGGGACTCTCAAGAGTCTTCTCCAACACCACAGTTCAAATGCATCAATTCTTCGGTGCTCAGCTTTCTTCACAGTCCAACTCTCACATCCAAAGATGACCACTGGAAAAACCATAGCCTTGACTAGACAGACCTTTGTTGGCAAAGTAATGTCTCTGCTTTTCAACATGCTATCTAGGTTGGTCATAACTTTTCTTCCAAGGAGTAAGCATCTTTTAATTTCATGGCTGCAGTCACCATCTGCAGTGATTTTGGAGCCCCCCAAAATAAAGTTTGACACTGTTTCCACTGTTTCCCCATCTATTTGCCATGAAGTGATGGGACCGGATGCCATGATCTTCATTTTTTGAATGTTGAGCTTTAAGCCAACTTTTCCACTCTCCATTTTTACTTTCATCAAGAGGCTGTTTAGTTCCTCTTCACTTTCTGCCATAAGGGTGAAAGATATGTCATCTGCATATCTGAGGTTAATCATATTTCTCCCAGCAATCTTGATTCCAGCCTGTGCTTCTTCCAGCCCAGCATTTCTCATAATGTACTCTGCCTAGAAGTTAAATAAACAGGGTGACAATATACAGCCTTGACATACTCCTTTTCCTATTTGGAACCAGTCTGTTGTTCCATGTCCAGTTCTAACTGTTGCTTCCTGACGTGCATATAGGTTTCTCAAAGTCTGGAAGTAAACCTTTGTATGTATGGACATGTAATTTATGAAGAAGGTGGCCCTGCAGATTTAAGGAAGAAAGGGTTATCACTCAAATCAATAGTGTTGGGACAGTTTGGGTGTCCATGTAAAAGGAAATTCTGCTAAAGTTATACTGTACAACTAAATATGAAGGCAAAACAATAATGCTTTAGATGATAATATGGGAGAATATTTTAATAACCTGAGAATAAGGAAAGGGCTTTTTAATCAGAAAAGTAGGAATATAGATATTATTCATCACATGACAGCAAGAATTTGGAGATAATTTAAGTGTTCAATAAGTGCTGAATGCTTAAATGATTAATAGAAAGATATTACCATGCAAGTAATATTTTCAAATAATAGTTAATAATATGGGAAAATATAATATTAAATGATAAAGACATGATTCAAACTATAAGCTAGTTACTGGAACTATATTGGAAATAAATACAGAAAATATTATCTCTGGTCTATCAATCAGGTTTCTGACAGGATACAATGGGCACTGTCAGGCCAGGTATTTTGAAGAGAATTTAATAAAGGGACTATTAACAAAGATGTGGTCAAGATTTAAAGAGAACAGTTGTTAGAACCCAGAGAGTGGCTATATGGAGAAGGCTTCCAAACAGGAGCTGAGGCCTTTTATACAGAGATATAGCCAATCCACGTAGATCTAGCAAGCAGTGAACAAGGAGAATAAATACCCCGATTTCTCTCTCCTCCATCCTTCCAGTCTCCGACTGGTGCCTGCTCTTAGCCAAATCTAACAGGAAGCCAGAAGGCAAAGGGGCTGGTTAATGCAGCCCACACAGATCAGGCTCCCAGAGCTCAAAGCAGGGAGAGACGTGGATGCGCAGAAAGAAGAGAAGGTATCCAGAGCATCTGGGTGACAGGGTACAGGGGATGGTGATTTTCTTCCTTAGAGTTTTTTCCTCTACATTTCAAGAAAGAAAGTGTATTACTTTGAAAATGTAAAGATGTGGTATCAAGCCCTGGATGTGTTTTCTTATTATCTAAACAATGGTGTTAGGTGTTAGAGGGGTATGCCTTTTCGAAGCTGTTAGGAAGGTACAGATATCCCCTTTCATTATAAAATCCTTTATCACAGCATTGGAAACAATTCAATGCCTATCAACAGTCAAATAAAATGAATCCTGTATGGCAAGGAGTAGAATAAAGTCCAGATTCCTTACCTCAGCTGACAAAGTCCTGGCTCTGCCCACCTCACTAACATCATCCCCCTCCTTCCTTTTTGCTTTGGTCATTGATTTTCCTGTTCCTTAAGTATGTCACTTTTTCTCCCTTAGAGCCTTTGACCTAGATATTCCCTCTCCCTGGAATGAAGATCCCCTGATCTTTCTGTGGCTGGCTGCTTCTTAGATTTCATCTTAAATGACACCTCTTTAGAGATGGCTTCTTACCACCCAATCTAAAGTAACTCTCAAATCTGCTTTCCAGGCTAGACTACTGGAGTGGGTTGCCATTCCCTTCTCCAGGGGATCTTCCCAGCCCAGGGATTAAACCCACATCTCCTGCCTTGCAGGCAGATTCTTTACCATCTGAGCCACCAGGAAAGCCCACCTTAATTATATATATGCTGATATATTTTAATATTATATGTGTGTGTGTACGTATTATTTGTTCAGTCGTGTCTGACTCTTTGCGACCCCATGGACTGTAGCCCTCCAGGCTTCTCTGTCCACAGAATTCTCCAGGCAAGAATACTGGAGTGGGTTGCCATTCCCTTCTCCAGGAATATTATATATGAATAGTTTTAATTTTATTCATCATACATTTTCATATATAAAATACAGTATGGAGCATTCAGCTATATCTATATCTATATTTTTTTGCTTATTCATTTACTGTATGATGTTTATTTATAGTCACATGCCACTAGACTGTAACCTCCCTGGATGCAGGAATTTTGTTGGTCTTGAGCATTATCATCTCCACCTGCAGTGTCCAGCTCGTGATAGACGGTCAGCTCCTATCTGTGTAATGAATGTATGTCCACCTCATACGTCCATACATGCATATATATACCCCAGGAGTGGAGCAGGGAGGTAGGGAGGAGAGGGCCGTCGATCTGTTTTCCATGGTAAGCCAACTGAAATAAGAATAATTTTATGTTTGTTTTGAAATCCACTGTTGAAATGGTGAAAAGAAATTATTTAATCTTATACAAAATTTGAAAAAATTGTTTTTACAGAGCACACTCTTTCTTTTGAACACTACCCACCCAATTATGCCTCAGAAGTTCGTTTATGGTGCTGTGGGGAGTCTGATGTTCCATTTAATGTACAGAAACAGATATCCTGTGCGTGCCAGGGACAGGGGACTCTGCCTCCCTTCTCTTGTCTCCCTCCCACAACACCACGGACTGTTCTCCACATTGTGGGCACACCCACTCTCCAAGCTGCAACACAGAGTCAGGCAGCTTGCTCTCAATTTCCTAACATTTGATCATCATTTTGCTAAAAAAAATTTTTCGGCTAATAATAGAGGTGAACTCCCGATATGAGTTTGGAACAACCCAGGGAGAAGCAGAGAGTGAGGAGTAAAGTCTAAAGGCAGAGAACAATTTGTGAGTTAAAAGACTGATTTAGAATATGCCATTTTGAATCTAGTTACATTTCCAATGGTGATTGCTCACCAAGGACTAGAATCTTGATTCAAGTCAGCAGAGTGAGAATTTATCTTTAGGAATTCTATTTAAATAATTTTGAAATTATTTCACTCCTCAATTTTTTATGCGTGTGCCTTCTGATATACATTGTTTCAATGCATCTAATATATTGATATTTTGTTTTAGTTTTGACTGATGTAGTCATTAAGATTTATTGATGATGTTCTTCTTAGGAATTTACATTTAAGACACATAGATAAGTGTTTTATTTGTTTAGGTCCAATTTTCCACAGTAGGGAGGATTGGGGTGTGAAAAAGGAGCTGGCTATAGGGCAGCCCTGGGAAGTGGAAGCTGTCAGGGGTCAATGCAGAGAAAATGGACAGCTAAGAAGTGATGGTGCACCTGGAAGGGCTGTCCAACTAGAAGGAGTGAAGACTGAAGTCATCAGCCCTGTTGAACGGCTGGGGCAAAGATGAAAAAGAGAGAGGTAATAATATTGGTGACCAGGAAGTGTTCTAGATAGTATAATTTGTTTTTTTTTAACTGGGTGGAGCCAACAGAAGGTTTTCAGTTTCCTCAGTAAGAATGCGGTTGTCGACACTGCCTGTTACCTACCGAGCAGCCTTTCCACCTGCTAGGGGAAGACTTCCTCTTCCAGTTAGAGAAGGGCAATCCCTTGATCTTAGGAAAGACAGGTTTCTACTTCAGGCCTAAGGATGAATCATGAAACTCTACACCAGTTTGGTCATTTATTCATTCCTTTACTCATTGTTAATTGAGCACCTACCACGAGTCAGGCAGAGTTCTAAGCATTAGAACCAAGCATTGTGCCCAGCTGCTCAGTCGTGTCCGACTCTAGCCCACCAGGCTCTTCTGTCCATGGGGTTTTCCAGGCCAGAGTACTGGAATGAGCTGCCATTTCCTACCCCAGGGGATCTTGCCGACCCAGGGATCGAACCTGCATCTCTTGTGTCTCTGTCTCCTGCCCTGGCAGGCAGATTCTTTACCACTAGCACCACCTGGGAAGCTCAGAACCAATCATTAGCAATGGACAAAACAGAAAAAATTCTGCTCTCAGGGAGGTTATTTTCTAGTGGGAGAAGACTATAACTAAATGCATAGAGAGTATGGCAGATGGTGGGCTTGGAGAAAAATTAAGAAAAATGACAGAGGGAGAGATGGGTTGAGGTGGATGACGGTTGTTACTTTATGTAGGATGCTTAGAGAAGGCCTAAGTGAGAAAAGAGTAAGTCATACTAGCATCTAGAGACAGTGAATGCTGGAAGGTAAGAGGCCTTGAGGATGAAGCATGCTAGGGTTTGGGTAACACTTTCAGGTTGGGTGACCACATGTTAAGGTTTGCTAAGGACATTCTTGGTTTATGCTTGCTGTCTGCTTAATTGTTAACAGTACCTTCTTTCACTCTCAAAAGTGCCTTGGTTTGGAAAATAAATTATAATGACATGCACACACAGATACATATACATGCATGTACTCACATACAGGAAAAAATAAATAAAGCTTTCCAAGGAACTGAAAGGAGGTTATCTTTGAAATGGGATTAGGTTTGGGGAAGAGTTGTATTTGTTTGAATTTTATATCAAGTGTATGCTTTACTTCCAAAATTAAAGAAAATCAAAACAATTAAAGGACACATCTGTCAAACAATCAGAAGGATTGTACACTTTAGTTTTCTTATGCTAGAAGTAAGTCATGGATGAGGATGTCAGATTCTATTGGAAATGACATCTGAATGAAACAAAAAATAAATATTTGAGACTAAATGTTGGTTATTTGGCTCTGAAAGTGTGGTCAAACACAGGGTAAGGCCCTATATGCCTGGTGCTAGGGCTGGCTGCACCATTTACTTAACACCACCCTGTTCTTTCTAACAGTATGGAAAGCCAAGGATTGAAGACGGAATGGAAACATTTTCTGTAATGTTCGACATTCAACACATCTTTTTGAATGTCTGCTATGTATGAGGCACTGGGTTGGGCTCTGGATATTAAGTTGACTTGCTCCCTGCTCTTGCAGAACTTAGTCTAGTAGGAGAGACAGACAACAATAAGCAAATATAGACAGAATGGCAAATTTTTATAAGTATTGTGAAGCAAGTGAAAAGGCTCAGTGTCAGAAAAAAAAATGAATGAATGAAATAACATACTACACGTTCATTTTGTTGGAGTAAAGACAACAATATAAAAGCCAAGGAAATAAAAACAAAATGAAACAAATAGGACCTAATTAAACGTAAAGGTTTTTTTCACAGCAAAGGAAGCCATTGATAGAACAAAAATACAATCTACTGAATGGAAGAAAATATTTGCAAATGATATGACTGATAAGAGGTTAATATTCAAAATATATAAACAGCTCATACAACTGAACAGCAACAAAACAAACAACTCAATTTAAAAATCAACAGAAGAACCGTATCACCATTTCTCTAAAGAAGACATGCAAATGGCCAACCGGCAAATGAAAAGGTGCTCAGCATCACTACTCATCAGGGAAAGGCAAACCAAAACTACAAGCAGATACCATCTGAGTCAGAATCTCATCAAAAATAACACAAATAACAAATGTTAGCAAGGATGTGGAGAAAAGGGAATCCTTGTACACTGTTGGTAAACCCTTGTATACTGGTGTAAATTGGTGCAGCCACTGTGGGAAACAGTTTGGAAGTTTTTCAAAAAACTAAAAACAGACCTACCATATGACCCAGCAATTTCACTCCTGGGTATATATCCAAAAAAAAGCCAAAAAAATTAATTCAAAAAGATACACACAGTCCAATGTTTATAGTATCATTATTTACAACAGCCAAGCTATGGAAACAACTCAAACGTCCATCAACAGATGAATGGATAAAGAAGGTGGGTACATACATACAATGGAATACCACTCAGTCACAAAAAAGGAATGAAATTTTGCCATTTACAAAAAACATGGATGGATTTGGTATTATGGTAAGTGAACTGTCAGACAGAAGAATAGAAATACAAGACGATATCACTTATGTGTGGAATTTAAAAAATACAACAAACTAGTAAATATAGCAACAAAGAAACAGATTCATAGATATAGAGAACAAACTAGTGGTCACCAGTGGGAAGAAGAAAGGGGGTAGAGGCAAGATAGGGGCAGAGGGTTAAGAGGCACAAACTATTATGTATAAAATAACTACAAGGATATATTGTACAACACAGGAAATATAGCCAATATTTTATAATAACTATAAATGGAGTTGTTTTCATTTAGTCACTAAGTCGTGGTCAACTCTTTTGTGACCGTGGACTATAGTCTGCCATGTTCCTCTGACCATGGGATTGCCCAAGCAAGAATACTGGAGTGAGTAGCCATTTTCTTCTCCAGGGAATCTTCCCGAGACAGGGATCAAACCTGTGTCTCCTGCATTAAAAGCGGATTCTTTACTGGTGAGGCAGGTAAAGTCCATAAATGGAATAAAATCTTTAAAAATTGTGAATTCTGGTGAGTTCTGGCTTTTATTTTGGCTGTAAAAGTGATAAATATTCTAAGCCTCATGTTTTTAGTTAGTTGACATTATTTAGTCATAAGATTGTTGTAAGAAAGCAAAACAAAATTAAACAATGTAAGTGAAATGTAAAGTATTGTTTATTATCTATTCTCTCAACAAACATTTACTTAGTACCATCTTTGGGACATGCTTCTGTTCTAGGAACTTAATGTATAAAGCTTCAAGAAACAGGCTGTAATCACAAGTTTCATCTCTAATTTGGAGAGAGAGTAAATATATATAACTATATTTATGTATTTGTGTACGTATGAAGTTTACTTTTTTAGGATGCTTTCTAGACAAATGGAAGTAAAAAACTCATATAAAAATTTTATTTTAAAAGACTTCAAAATTTTGCTCACTTGTTGTCATTGTTGTTCAGTCACCAAGTCGGGTCTGACTCTTTGCGACCCCATAGAGTGCAGCACACCAGGCTTCCTTGTCCTTCACTATCTTCCAGAGTATGCTCATACTCATGTCCATTGAGTCAGTGATGCCAGCCAACCATCTCATCTTCTGGCACCCCTTGTCTTCCTACCTTCAATCTTTTCCAGCATCAAGGTCTTTTCCAATGAGTTGGCTTTTCCCATCAGGTGGCCCAAGTACTGGAGCTTCAGCTTCAGCATCAGTCCTTCCAATGAATATTCAGGGTTTATTTCCTTTAGGATTGACTGGTTTGATCTTCTTGCTTTCTAAGGGATTCTCAAAAGCCTTCTCCAGCATCACATGTTAGTGGCCCATTATTTGCCATCACTTATATCTATTATTGCGATCAATGGAACTAAATGTTTACAACATGATGTGCGTACTAAGTTGCTTCAGTCGTGTCTGATTCTGCAACCCTATCGACTGCAGCCCACCAGGTTCTTCTGTCCATGGGATTCTCCAGGCAAGAATACTGAAGTGAGTTACCCTGGCCTCCTCCAGGGGATCTTCCCTACCCAGGGATCAAACCCATGTCTCATGTCTCCTGAATTGGCAGGCAGGCTCTCTACCACTAGAGTCAGCTGGGAAACCCACAGTGTGATACTGAGGCTCAATCTTTTTTGTGCCATTTGAAACACCAAACATTAAATCGTCATCAGTCTACATTTGTATGAGACATTTTGGTTTGTTTTTTATAGATATGAAAATTAGTAGTTCATACGTGGTATAAATGATCACTCTCTGAAATTTTAGTTTGTCATAACACAATATTTCATGATGACATGCCAGATAAATGAGCTCTCTCTATTAAAAAAGAAAAACATTTTTGTACTGAAATTAGGGACTGTGAAAAGAAAATGATTTGTAGATGAACCGAAAATGATTGTGTCAAAACTGAAGTCTTTCAAAGAAGAGAATGAGTTGGAAAGATTGTTCCAACAGCTAGACTTTCTCAGGAGTTCTTTAAAATAGAAAGCTTAAACCATCCCTCTTCAATCTTTAAAGATTCAGTGGTGTTAACTCAGGGGTTAAAATTTATTTGGTTCACAGGTTCTACAATTGGTTTGCCTAAAGAGATTGCCAATCCCAAAAAAGGCAATGCCAAAGAATGCTCAAACTACCACACAATTGCACTCATCTCACACGCTAGTAAAGTGATGCTCAAAATTCTCCAAGCCAGGCTTCAGCAATACATGAACCGTGAACTTCGACGTGTTCAAGCTGGTTTTAGAAAAGGCAGAGGAACCAGTGATCAAACTGCCAACATCCATTGGATCATTGAAAAAGCAAGAGTTCCAGAAAAACACCTATTTCTGCTTTATTGACTATGCCAAAGCCTTTGACTGTGTGGATCACAATAAACTGTGGAAAATTCTGAAAGAGATGTGAATACCAGACCACCTGACCTGCCTCTTGAGAAACTTGTATGCAGGCCAGGAAGCAACAGTTAGAACTGGACAGGGAACAACAGACTGGTTCCAAATAGGAAAAGGAGTACGTCAAGGCTGTATATTGTCACCCTGCTTATTTAACTTCTATGCAGAGTACATCATGAGAAATGCTGGACTGGAAGAATCACAAGCTGGAATCGAGATTGCCGGGAGAAATATCAATAACCTCAGATATGCAGATGACACCACCCTTATAGCAGAAAGTGAAAAAGAACTAAGAGCCTCTTGATGAAAGTGAAAGGGGAGAGTGAAAAAGTTGGCTTAAAGCTCAACATTCAGAAAACTAGGATCATGGCATCCGGTCTCATCTCTTCATGGTAAATAGATGGGGAAACAGTGGAAATAGTGGCTGACTTTATTTTGGGGGGCTCCAAGATCACTGCAGATGGTGACCTCAGCCATAAATTAAAAGACGCTTACTCCTTGGAAGGAAAGTTAAGACCAACCTAGACAGCATACTGAAAAGCAGAGACATTACTTTGTCAGAAAAGGTCCGTCTAGTCAAGGCTATGGTTTTTGCAGTGGCCGTGTATGGATGTGAGAGTTGGACTATAAAGAAAGCTGATCACAGAAGGATTGATGCTTTTGAACTGTGGTATGGAGAAGACTCTTGAGAGTCACTTGGACTGCAAGGAGATCCAACCAGTCCATCCTAAAGGAGATAAGTCCTGGGTGTTCATTGGAAGGAAGGATGCTGAAGCTGAAACTCCAATACTTTGGCCACCTGATGTGGAGAGCTGACTCATTTGAAAAGACCCTGATGCTGGGAAAGATTGAGGGCAGAAGAAGAAGGGGATGACAGAGGATGAGATGGTTGGATGGCATCACCGACTCAATGGACATGGGTTTGAGTGGACTCTGGTAGTTGGTGATGGACAGGGAGGCCTGGAGTGCTGCAGCCCATAGGGTGGCAAAGAGTCGGACACAACTGAGCGACTGACCCGAACTGAACTGAAAGAGACTGAATTTTAAGACTGAACTGATGAGATATTTCATTTGTTAGCTTTATACCTGTAGATGCTCAGAAGTTACACATATCCACTTTCCCCCTCAAGTAGCCTATTTCTCTTTCAAAACAGTCTTGCATTCCAACCTGTGTTTAGTTTGATCTTTATAAAGTATGTTATAGAAATGCTACCTGAAATCTGTAGCACTTAAAGCTTATTATTCTTGGAATAACTAAGAAGATGTTTTAACAAAATTCATTCAACAACACTAAGAAGTAGGTAGGACTTCATGAAAATTCATTTTGGCAATTTCATAGCAATTAAAAAACTCTAGATTGCTTTTTTTTGTATACATGGCCCTACTCTGCTTAATTAGAACCTAGTAATTCCTGCTTCTAGATTATTACACTTCCCTGATTCCTTCCTTTTCCTCTTTTGTCCTCAGACAGAAACTAAATGGTCTGACTTTAATATTCTGCTTATTGATAGTTCATGTTATGAGTAAGATGAAGACAGAAGCCAAAGCCATTTATGGAAAGGAAGTCTATGGGTTATTGGTTGATAATGATTTGCTGTTGAGTGGTAACCCCAATAAGAGCAATGACCATGCCCATCATGTTCAACATCACATCTCCATGAGCTGGTAAGGGAGCTGGAACCCAGGAGGACTGCTCTGCCACGTGGCTTGCAGTCTCAGGTTTTATGGTGATAGGACTGGTTTCCAGGTTGTCTCTGACCAATCATTCTGACTCAGGGTCCTTCCTGGTGTCACACACATTGCTCAGGCAAGATGGATTCCAAAGAGGAGGAGTTATGACCAACCTAGATAGCATGTTGAAAAGCAGAGACATTACTTTGCCAACAAAGGTCCATCTAGTCAAGGCTATGGTTTTTCCTGTGGTCATGTATAGATGTGAGAGTTGGACTATAAAGAAAGCTGAGCGCCGAAGAATTGATGCTTTTGAACTGTGGTGTTGGAGAAGACTCTTGAGAGTCCCTTGGCCTGCAAGGAGATCCAACCAGTCCATCCTAAAGGAGATCAGTCCTGGCCGTTCATTGGAAAGACTGATGCTGAGGCTGAAACTGCAATACTTTGGCCACCTCATGTGAAGAGTTGACTCATTGGAAAACATCCTGATGCTGGGAGCGATTTGGGGCAGGAGGAGAAGGGGTCGACAGAGGATGAGATGGCTGGATGGCATCACCGACTCAATGGACATGAGTTTGGGTGAACTCCGGGAGTTGGTGATGGACAGGGAGGCCTGGCATGCTGCGATTCATGGGGTCGCAAAGAGTTGGACACGACTGAGCGACTGAACTGAACTGAAATTCTTCCAGTTGGTAGTGGCTTGTTAGTTCTGTGTTCCTTTCCAAGACCTCTTGTCGTAAAATAACTCACATGAATGGTTACTATGGTGTCTGGCCCGGATGGGCAGTGTCATTCAGTGTGTTTCCCCTAACAACTCGATAAATAAGTTCATCTCTGTCTTGGGTTTTGTTAACATGCGTGACATAGGCTAACTGTACAATCATATGATAAAATCACAATAATGGGAATCATTGAACTTGATTGGCCAATAACTAGGTATAACTCTGGGCAAGAAACAATACTTTGTTTCTCAGGACATGGATTTTTAGTTTTAAAATGAGTTTTCCGTGACATCACTACCCTGAAAACATGTCTGTTAGTCCTGTTTCAGTAATGAAACATATTTGTTGAAAGATAACAGAAGTGTATCAACACACTCTATCCATCTACTAAAAGCAGAACTAATTTGGTTTGAAACAGGGCCGGAACCTCCCTTGCTTGGCCATTCTACCCACACTGCTTCCTCGGCCAGGATGAGGCTTGAGTCATCTTTTCTGGAACCCTAAGTCTCCAGGGAATACAATTTGAAAGTCAGTAACCTTCAACAAGCAATAACCAATGACTTAGTTATTTTTAATATTCTAGTTTGAAAAATTTATGACCAGCATGAAAAGATGTCATAGAAGAAGGAACATAGCTTTCAATAAGAGCTGAAATCCAGTTCTAGCCCTGTATTACTGTGTGGCTTTGTGGTTCAGTTTCTTACTATCGAACAGATTATGCTGCTTAATAAAGGCATGCTGATCAATGATTAGATAACTTGGGAGGTAACTGTCCTAGTTACCTATTGCTGCAGAACAAACTTCCCCAAATTTTATTTGCTTGATGGTATTCAGCATGGCAGACTCAAGGCAGTCAGATCCTTACATGGTGGCCCAAGGCTCTAAGAAGAATGTGCCAGCAAACAAGGCGTAAGCTGCGTGGCCTTTTATGACACAGCTCTGGAAATCGCATAGCATCCCTGTGCCATATTCTAGTTTTCAGAGCTGTCACAAGCTTGTCAGATTCAAGGGGAGGGGCTGAGACCCCCACATCTCAATGGGAGCAGTGTCAAAGAGTTTGCAGCCATGTTTTAAAGTGCCGGACTTACTCAACTCTGCGGTCTCTGCCTTATGAATGCAGAAGTCAAGGAAGATTGGTGGGAGTGAGCAATGTATTTCTCTCCACAGTCTTAAGGGAAGAATATTACAACGGATTCCACACTTGCTTGAAAATTCCATACTGGGATTAAAGGTACCAAGCCGAATGACTCCTGGGTTTCTATGCTGGGGTCTTATGCTTCAGGCAAGCCTCGGGACTGTGCAACAGAATGTTTTGGCAGAATTTTTTGCTATTGGTATCCTTCACTATAAACAAGGCTCACTAAACTGAGACAGGCTAGGGCTTGGGACTCTTTGCTGCAGTGCTGTGGTGTTTGCACCTGGACATACCTTTCCTAGAGAAACAAAATACAAAGAAACTATAACTGCATGCATGCATAGTTGGGGCAAATTCTGGACCCAAAAGGTCCAAAGAAGCCAAAAAATAAAACACCCAAACTGCTACTTTTGAGGAGCTTGGTGCAAAAACAGGGTACTGTACATGCCCCCTATACTCAAGACCACCTAAAGGGTATGCAAACACCTATGCCACCCCTCTGGCCTGACCCCTGGGCATACCCCAACCCTCACCCCATATAAGGAACAAGCTTGGGGAGAGAGCAAGCAAGGGAGCCTGATGTTTGCTCTTGATCCCCGCTGCCACAGCAGGGGCCCCAATAAAATCTTGCCTGAATTTCTTGTCTGGCCTCTCGTCAATTTCCATTATTTGGGGACGTCCAAGAGCCCAGTTGGTAACTCCAGCATTATTTGGATAATGACAACAGGACATGCACATTTGGAGGGCTGCTTCTGGAACTGTGATTCTAAGAATTCCTGGCATGCAGGTTTAGTTATGTAACTAGAACTATTTGAAATTTTTTTTCCCCTGCCTCCCAGTAATACTAGAAACAAATAAGTTGAAGATATAGAATGTACGTTGTCTGGGGAAACATATTGATGCACTTTCAGACATAAATCTTTTCTTAAAAATGTGTTATAACTTGGAAAGAGAATGTGAAAGTGTTTAGGAAGCTAAATTTCTTATTTTCCTTTGTACTTATAAATGGACTTGGCTGGACTTTTTCTATACAAAGGAAAGGTAGCAGGGACTATTTTTCACCATCAAAAATGATCTTTTTTTTTTTTAACCTATATTAATTCTACATGTTGCCTGGAGAATTCCTCTCCTTCTATATATATGGCATATATAACTTGGAATTTTAAAAGATACATAAGGGAAAATAAATTCAGGAATCAGATTACTTTGGTGGAAAACTGCCATAAAGCAAATATGAGATATTTTCTTCGTGTCTTGCATAAGACCACTTTATACCAAGTGGATCTGCAGTCAATAAAGACATAACTACCAAAATGTCTCTTCTAATCATCACAGCCCTCTCTAAAATTACCAGTACAGGTTAAACCCTTCGTTTAGATGATGGTAATGGGTCAACTAGAGTTCTTGCTATCCCTCAGAGAGGTAATCATGACTAATTATTGGCAAGTATTGCAGTGTCACTATTTAGATAACTTGCGTTTCTGGAGAGGAAGGAGGGCAGTGTTCTGAAAGCTTGAGGCTCAGGGAAGGTAACTGTGGCCAAAGCCTGGAGCACTACTGGGACGGCCAAGTGGAGAGAGACACCAGGAAGGAACTGAGCCCCAGGAGGCAGCACCAGGATACTGAGAGCCAGAGGCGCAGAAAGGAGAAGGGCAGTGAGGAGCAAGATGGAGGGGCACAATCATGATAAATGCTGACTGTGCTGATATCTGTGAGCCTATTTCTGTAAGTTTCCTGGTTACAAAAAGAAAATAACCTAGTTAACACCTTGAGGTCTTCCCAGGTGGCTCAGCAGTGAAGAATCTGCCTGCAAAGGCAGGAGATGTGGGTTTGGACCCTGGGTTGGGAAGACCTGCTGGAGAAGGAAATGGAAACCCACACCAGTATTCTGCCTGGGAAATCCTGTGGACAGAGGAGCCTGGTGGGCTACAAAAAGGTCTCATGGGGCGCAAACAGCTGGACGTGACTGAGCAACGGAGCACAGAGTTAACAACTCGGTTATAGTTCATTTCTGCTCTTCAATCTTGCTAAAGTGTGGACAAGACTGTAGTGATTCAGTGAAATGGCACATCTGACAGTTTCTTAGCACAAAGGTTCTTGACAAATGATAGCTGTGTCATTAGAAAGAAAAAGATGGCCCATCCAATAGATTAATTTGAGGAATATTTTTTAAAAGGAGCTCTTTATAAAGGCCTGGGATGTGCTGAAACCCCAAGCTTAGTACAACTGTACTATTCACCTGAGACCTAAATAAGTAAGAAAGGGGGACATTTAGCAGAACCTGGGGCTTCCCAGGTGGCACCAGTGTTAAAGAACCTGCCTGCTAATGCAGGAGACACAAGAGATGTGGGTTCATTTTCTAAGTTGAAAGATGCCCTGGAGGAGGGCATGACAACTCACTCCAGCATTCTTGCCTAGAGAATCCCATGGGCAGAGGAGCCTAGTGGGCTATAGGCCATAGTGTCACAAAGAGTCAGACATGATTAAAGCAACTTAGCATGCACCAGAGCCCGGGGACAGAGAGAATAGCTGGAGAGGGCTTCCTAAGAGCATCTGGAACTTTCAGTAGACAGACCAAGTCAGTGTGTAGCAATCCCACAGGGAGGGAGCTGGGGGAATAAATAATCCAACTGGAGCCAAAGAATAAGGGAGCTCACTGGTGACATCCATATAGCCAGCCTCCCAGGGGTACAAAGCAGGGTGCATGGAGAGTGGACTTGGGGAGTACGGGGCAGATGGAAAAAAGACCTCAGCCTAACTGTAATTATAATTACTTTCCCCCTCATTTTTCCAGTATCTGGTGCCAGAATACTCAATGCTTGGCACAATGCCTAGGACCTGGATTCTCAATAACAATCTGTTGAATGAATGAACAAATTCCTGCCCATGATTGTATCAGTTAGGAATTAAGTCAGGTTGATGTTAAAAGAAACCCAACTACAGTGGCTTAAAAACACAGGAGTTATTTTTTACATGAATGAAATCTGGAGGCAAATTTCCAAAGAGGCAGTATTTTTCTGAGTACATTTTTACCTCAAATAAAATCTGCTGTTACTAAGAAAAAAGGTCAATATTCACTTGACCAAACAGGATGGACATCAAGGACCAAGTTGTGATACCTAAGAAAAGTGAATTATGGAAGAACCACAGAAGCTATCTCCCTTTATATTTCTTGTGTTAGTCGCTCAGTCATGTCCGACCCTTCACAACCCATGGACTGTAGCCTGCCAGGCTCCTGTGTCCATGGAATTTCCCAGGCAAGAATACTGGAGTGGGTTGCCATTGCTTCTCCAGAGGGTCTTCCTCACCCAGGGATCTAATGCAGGTCTCCTGCATTACAGGCAAATCCAGACATCTGTTTCCTAGGCCTGGTCTGAACTAGCCAAAAAACTTGTGTTTTGCAACAACTTCAGTGGAAGAGATATTGTGTTTGTATATGTGTGTGTGTTTGTGGGGGGGGGAGGTGGATTATCTTCCATTTTTAATTTTCTAAATGCCTCCCGATACCGACTCAATGGACATGAATTTGAGCAAACACTGGGAGATAGAAAGAAGTCTCGTGTGCTGCAGTCCATGTGATTGCAAAGAGTCTGACACAACTTAGCCTCTGAACAGCAACAGAACCCCTCCCCACCTCAATTTTTGTGCAGCTCACAAACCAATGATGATACTGAATTAAATCCCAGCTTGTCCCCCAAAAATCATTCTAAAAATGGCCTTGAAACACCAGTAAACCTACAGCTTGACTGAATTTTTGTCTTTAAATTTTAAAAAATAATATTAAGAAAAAATAAGAAAAGTACAAAGGGCAATACATCCAACTCCCATATTCTCACCACTCATAACAGAAAACTAACACGTAAACACTTGCTCCTTTTAAAAGCAAAAATTAAGAAACAAAATCCCGCTCTAGATCATGTAAGAAAAGTGGCCAAGATGCTAACGGCGGGTCCTTGGGCCAGGATCTCTTCCTGGGTCTCTTGGGAAGATACACTTGCAAGTTTCCCACACACCAGTGTGGAAGCTGACCACATTAGTGTGAACTGGGATGTTCTCTCCCTGGGAGATACACACAGGAAGAAGGTTTAGCTTTCCTGCATGCCACTAATTGGGTTCAGAGTTTCCAGATAGTAGAGTTGGGAAGTGGGGTGTGGGGTGGGATCAAATCAGAAGATTTCTCTGTAGAAGTCAGCAGGCCTGGAAGGAATGATCTTTTAGGAGGGGCTGCTGGATCAGACTCAAAGCAGAGCCAGACAGAGGCTATGGAAAGCCCCAGGAATGCTAGAGCACTATCAAACTCTAAGTTAAGGCCAACTCAGGCTGGCAGCACTGCTGGGCCAGACCACACTGAGACCAGACAGTACGGGAGGGTTGCCAACTTCAGCTGCAGTGCCAGAGGGAAGACATGACCAGGCAGAAGCAAGAGGTCACCAGCCTTCAGGTTGAATAAATTATGATCACCAACCTCCAAGTTCACCGCACTCCACCGCTATGAGATAACTTAATCTACCCTAACCAGATGCTAGTCAGGGAAAATTAGGGTAAATCTGAGGGATGGGTCATTTCACTCAGAGTCATTTCACTCAGAGTCACACAAAAGATAGCTATCTGAAATCACAGATTGAATGCTATTGTTTACACAATGTGCTGCATTTTTATAGTAATATAGTTGTATGATCCGTACATTGCAACAATGTACAGAAAAGACTTTCTTTCCCACCCACCCCATTCCTAATCTCCCAATAGTATTCTTCTCAAAGAGCACAATTTTAATTGGTTTCTTGTGTATCTTTTCAGAGTTTCTTTATGCTATTACTAGAGTAGCTAATATATATTTTTAATCTTATTTTTTCATTTTCTTAAAGCAAAGATAGCATAACTATTTTGACCTTTCTTCCCATGTAAAATGTATCACTGGATTTCTGTTTCAGGGCTGTACACAGGGTACTCATTCTTTTGTTTGTTTTTTGGAGAGTAGTGTGTAAGAATATTTCATAATTTATTCAACTCTTTATTGATGGACATAGATAAAATTTTGCTATTACAAGTACTGCTGCAATGAATAGCCTTACAAATATGCTATTTTGTTTACACGCAGGTATATTTTTTAACAAAAACCTGGGGGGGGGTGAACTTTTTTTGTTTGACTGCACTGGATCTTCATTACTTTGCATGGGCTTTCTCTAGTTGTGGTTAGCAGGGGCTACTCTCTCGTGGAGCATGAGCTCTAGGGTGCACGAGCTTCAGTAGCTGGGGCCAGTGGGCTCAGCAGCTGTGATGCATGGGCTTAGTTGCTCCAGAGCATGTGGGATCTTCCCGGAACATGGATCAAACCTGTGTTCCCTGCTTTGGTAGGTGGATTCTTAACCACCGGACAACCAGGGAAGTCCTGAACTTTAAATAACTGTGTAAAGTATATGGAGACATTTGCGCCACAGAAGACTGGAGCACTGCTAAGCAGAATTGTCCCAGGCGCCCAATGAGAAGTATCTTTCAGGGAATCAGTTCTGTTAATGGAGAAATAAGGAAGCCACATAATCTTGGTACATTTAAGAATTTTATTAGTAAGTTGGTGACTTTACCTCATATCCATAGATACATGTGAGCACACATTACAAATATAAAATTGGGCTCATAGCCTATACACCCCTGTAACAGTTCCAAGACAGAAATCCACTGAGGACATTCCTGAAAGGATTTAGAAAGAATGACAAGCAAACTCTCTTGGAAATCTAAGAGCAGGGGCCGGTTCCTTGCACAAAGGGCTGGACTTCAGATCTGGATCCCAAGCATCTGCCAAGACCTCCACAGCAGGAGCTGGAGTCCCCGCTGCAGGGATGCTTGACAATTTGGCTGGCTGCTCTCCATCTGACTTTTTGCCCCACTTTCAATTGCTCTGTCTCCTAAAGAATCTCTGCTTCCTCATAGTTTCAGTCTTACAGCAATTTCTCAATCTTCAACTCAACCCTATGACCTTTTAACTGAGCTCTCATTCTTATTGTCTCATAGTTTCTGAGTCTTTAGTACAGGTTTCAAACATTACCCTGTTCATTTTTCCATCAAGTCCATACAGACAATAGGTTGCTGTCAAATCTACTGGGTGGTCACTCTTGGATCTGTTACTCTCCTGAGGCAATCAACAATGGTAGAATGAGGAATCATGTGGTAAAACAAGGCCCTGCTCTCGGTTGCAAGATACCCGGGTGGGGCTATTTCCCTGACAATGTGAATGGCAAGTGTATTAACATTTCCAGTGTACAGAATCATGATAACATTTTCCCATGTTGTTTAATAAATTAAAATATTTTGTTGATTATAAATAACTGCATAGCTGTCTATCATACGGAAATTCTGTAATTTATTGAATGAATTCCTATCGCAGGACCTTTACATTGTCTAAAGTTATTTTGATAAGAATTTTAAAATAAAATGAAATGAAAACCAGGTTTAAAAATCCCTAAAGCTGACAAAAACCACTTAAACCACTTACACAAAACTTAATCTAGTTTATTTCATGAATATAAGTGAAATGTGACTTAGGTTACTGCTTGTCAATTCCTTTGATAATCATAAACTTAAGTCATCTTCCCCAAACGGTATAAGATAACCACTTTTCACCAATTTCCTGCAGTCTGGAATCCCTCAATAACTGATAATGGGAAAGGCTAAAGAGCATCCTTCTTTGCATTTAAAAGCCATCCTGTAATTTCACGCCTCTGTACTTCACACAAGTTTTGGGAAGCTCCCTGGTCTCATTTCTCTTTCAAAAAGTTATTCATATCAAGTAAAGGTCTTTGAGTTTTCTTTTGACAATACAAACAACAGTCCAATGAAAGTCAAGGAAAGAGATCCTTTAAGGGTTAGAAACAAGGCTGGCTTTTGACCCAGGCCATTGTGTTCAAACAGGCCCTGTGCATGGTTTAATGTTCTGCCATAGGTGTCTTGAAATTAGTAGTAATTTTTGAATGAGAGGCCTTGCATTTTTATTTTGTGCTGGGCTCCTCGAATTATACAGCATGTCTCAGTTAGAGAATATATGCAACAAGGAAGAAGGGATGAAACAGTGATAAGAATTGAAGAGAGGTCAAGCAGTTGATCAGAACCTGATCAGTATTTCCCCCTTACACATGTGTAGAAAGATATGATATTAAGGTATATTAAGTGAAGTTGCTCAGTAGTGTCCGAATCTCTGCGACCCCATGGACTATAGCCTACCAGGCTCCTCTGTCCGTGGGATTTTCCAGGCAATAGTCCTGGAGTGGATTGCCATTTCCTTCTCCAGGGGATCTTCCCAATTCAGGGATCAAACCCTGGTCTCCCACATTGTAGACAGATGCTTTACCATCTGAGCCACCAGGGAAGTCCTAAAAGGTATATTACCAGATGCATTTTTTTTCCCCTGTCCACTTTTGCCTCTTTTCACTCTCCTTACCTCCACTGGAGTAGCTTCTGGGAAGAGATGACACAAGAGAAAGGAAGAATGAGTAGGCACTTCTACTGTTGAGTATTAAAATAGGTCTTTGGAAAGACAGCAAAAATAGCTGTCTTGAGATAAAAGAGTTGCAAGAGCCTGGATTCTGAATGCTTTAGAACAGAATAATGGCTCTCAAAGAAAATATTCTCAATTCAAGACAGTATTCCCACCCTCTCAGCTATGATAATCCATAAAGAGAGAATCAGAGCACACTTAGACACTTTCATTTTCTGCAGAGGCTCTTGTACCTTGGTCTCCACTGCTAGGGCATGTCCTCAAAAAGATTTGGGGCTCCAAAGAAGAGCTATGCCTCACTCACTTCCTGTGTGAAACAGAGAGAGGCAGCAAGCTTTATGGATCTCCCCTCAGCAGCATGGTGAGGAATCAGTAGACATGGTGGAGGAGTGTCTGCCCAGGGGAGCCTGAGACACCCTCTCATGGTCCCCCAAACCCAAGAAGGCTGGGGAAACAGCAGAATGCTTTCCTGCTTTCCTGAGAGGCCAAGTGATGGGGACAGGCCGCTAATAGAGAGCTGGACCTAAGAGACTTTGTGATTAGGAGTAAACAGGACACACAGGTACCCATGACCTGAGGCCAGATGGGAAAGATGTTATTTCAAAGGATACCACTGAGGGCAGATAGGATCAGGGATCAAAGTCCCTCTGTGATACCTTGTAATTACCTAAATACCCTGAACAGGGTCAAAGTGTATCAGATATCAGGTCTGCTGCTGCTGCTGCTAAGTCGCTTTAGTCATGTACGACTCTGTGCGATCCCAGAGATGGCAGCCCACCAGGCTCCCCCATCCCTGGGATTCTCCAGGCAAGAACACTGGAGTGGGTTGCCATTTCCTTCTCCAATGCATGAAAGTGAAACGTGAAAGTGAAGTCGCTCAGTCGTGTCTGACTCTTAGCGACCCCATGGACTGCAGCCTACCAGGCTCCTCCGTCCATGGGATTTTCCAGGCAAGAGTACTGGAGTGGGTTGCCATTGATATCAGGGCAATAGAAGATAAAAATAGTTATTAAATCAGTTGTATAAAAATGAAACACATTTCAAAAACCTGCACTTGTGGTCTGAGATTCTTACTTGCTACACATATTTTTCATAGGTGCAAATATTTGAGATTAGATAGTCCCTTAGAGCTAATCAAACACTTGGAAAAAAATGTGATTTAAGAACAAACACTCTTCTGTTTCTTTTCACATTTCACTAATAGTTGAACTGGTGTCTGCCTCCTGAGATACATTCCTTTGTAGAGAAGTTACTTTTGAGACTTGGCATAACTTTAGAAGTGGAACCCTCTCTTTAAATAAAATATGAAGAACCTTGATAAACGAACAATTAGGTAGGGGCCCTCCCACATTATCCTTCTTTCACCGAGGGATGGTCCTGAAGACACCCCCCCCACCACCACCACACACACACACACAATTATAATCCTAGTGACTTGTGCACACTCTGGAAAACCACCCCTTGTTCAGACTATTCTAGTTTTGATGGCCTCATATAATAAAAAACAAAATGATGACATTGGTCGCACTTAGCCATCTGGTCCTTAGTCTACCTGTCTGTAAGTAAGCAGGATGAACTAGCTCAAAGGTGTAACTGTCATCAGCTCAGTTGAGTTCAGTTGCTTGGTCGTGTCCGACTCTTTGCAACCCCACGAATCACAGCACGCCAGGCCTCCCTGTCCATCACCAACTCCCGGAGTTCACTCAGAGTCGTGTCCATCGAGTCAATGATGCCATCCAGCCATCTCATCCTCTGTCGTCCCCTTCTCCTCCTGCCCCCAATCCCTCCCAGCGTCAGAGTCTTTTCCAATGAGTCAACTCTTCGCATGAGGGGGCCAAGGTACTGGAGTTTCAGCTTCAGCATCATTCCTTCCAAAGAAATCCCAGGGCTGATCTCCTTCAGAATGGACTGGTTGGATCTCCTTGCAGTCCAAGTCTTCTCCAACACCACAGTTCAAAAGCATCAATTCTTTAGCACTCAGCTTTCTTTACAGTCCAACTCTCACATCCATACATGACCACTGGAAAAACCATAGCCTTGACTAGATGGACCTTTGTTGGCAAAGTAATGTCTCTGCTTTTCAATATGCTGTCTAGGTTGGTCATAACTTTCCTTCCAAGGAGTAAGCGTCTTTTAATTTTATGGCTGCAGTCACCATCTGCAGTGATTTTGGAGCCCCAAAAAATAAAGTCTGACACTGTTTCCACTGTTTCCCCATCTATTTGCCATGAAGTGATGGGACCAGATGCCATGATCTTCGTTTTCTGAATGTTGAGCTTTAAGCCAACTTTTTCACTCTTCTCTTTCACTTTCATCAAGAGGCTTTTTAGTTCCTCTTCACTTTCTGCCAGAAGGATGGCGTCATCTGCATATCTGAGGTTATTGCTATTTCTCCCGGCAGTCTTGATTCCAGCTTGTGTTTCTTCCAGTCCAGCGTTTCTCATGATGTACTCTGCATAGAAGTTAAATAAGCAGGGTGACAATGTACAGCCTTGACGTACTCCTTTTCCTATTTGGAACCAGTCTGTTATTCCATGTCCAGTTCTAACTGTTGCTTCCTGACCTGCATATAGGTTTCTCAAGAGACAGGTCAGGTGGTCTGGTATTCACATCTCTTTCAGAATTTTCCACAGTTTCTTGTGATCCACACAGTCAAAGGCTTTGGCATAGTCAATAAAGCAGAAATGGATGTTTTTCTGGAACTCTCTTGCTTTTTCCATGATAGAGCAGATGTTGGCAATTTGATCTCTGGTTCCTCTGCCTTTTCTAAAACCAGCTTGAACATCTGGAAGTTGATGGTTCACATATTGCTGAAGCCTGGCTTGGAGAATTTTGAGCATTACTTTACTAGCATGTGAGATGAGTGCAATTGTGTGGTAGTCTGAGCATTCTTTGGCATTGCCTTTCTTTGGGATTGGAATGAAAACTGACCTTTTCCAGTCCTGTGGTCACTGCGGAGTTTTCCAAATTTACTGGCATAGTGAGTGCAGCACTTTCACAGCATCATCTTTCAGGATTTCAAATAGCTCAACTAGAATTCCATTACCTCCACTAGCTTTGTTCGTAGTGATGCTTTCTAAGGCCCACTTGACTTCACATTCCAGAATGTCTGGCTCTAGATGAGTGATCACACCATCGTGATTATCTTGGTTGTGAAGATCTTTTTTGTACAGTTCTTCTGTGTGTTCTTGCCACCTGTTCTTAATATCTTCTGCTTCTGTTAGGTCCGTATCATTTATCTAGCCCATCTTTGTGTGAAAAGTCCCCTTGGTGTCTCTAATTTTCTTGAAGAGATCTCTAGTCTTTCCCATTCTGTTGTTTTCCTCTATTTCTTTGCTTTGATTGCTGAGGAAGGCTTTCTTATCTCTTCTTGTTATTCTTTGGAATTCTGCATTCAGTTGCTTGTATCTTTCCTTTTCTCCTTTGCTTTTTGCTTCTCTTCTTTTCACAGCTATTTGTAAGGCCTCCCCAGACAGCCATTTTTCTTTTTTGCATTTCTTTTCCATAGGAATGGTCTTGATCCCTGTCTCCTGTACAATGTCACAAACCTCTGTCCAGAACTTATCAGGCACTCTGTCTATCAGATCTAGGCCCTTAAATCTATTTCTCACTTCCACTGTATAATCATAAGGGATTTGATTTAGGTCATACCTGAATGGTCTAGTGGTTTTCCCTACTTTCTTTAATTTAAGTCTGTATTTGGCAATAAGGAATTCATGATCTGAGCCACAGTCAGCTCCTGGTCTTGTTTTTGTTGACTATATAGAGCTTCTCCATCTTTGGGTGCAAAGAATATAATCAGTCTGATTTCGGTGTTGACCATCTGATGATGTCCATGTGTAGAGTCTTCTCTTGTGTTGTTGGAAGAGGGTGTTTGCTATGACCAGTGCATTTTCTTGGCAAAACTCTGCTAGTCTTTGCCCTGCTTCATTCCACATTCCAAAGCCAAATTTGCCTGTTACTCCAGGTGTTTCTTGACTTCCTACTTTTGCATTCCAGTCCCCTAGAATGAAAAGGACATCTTCTTCGAGTGTTAGTTCTAAAAGGTCTTGTAGGTCTTCATAGAACTGTTCAACTTCAGCTTCTTCAGCGTTACTGGTTGGGGCATAGACTTGGATTACCGTGATATTGAATGGTTTGCCTTGGAAACAAACAGAGATCATTCTGTCATTTTTGAGACTGCATCCAAGTACTGCATTTTGGACTCTTTTGTTGACCATGATGGCTACTCAGTGAAACTAAGCCATGCCCTGTGGGGCCACCCAAGATGGGCGGGCATGGTGGAGAGGTCTGACATAATGTGATCCACTGGAGAAAGGAATGGCAAGCCACTTCAGTATTCTTGCCTTGAGAACCCCATGAACAGTATGAAAAGGCAAAATGATAGGATACTGAAAGAGGAACTCCCCAGGTCATAGGTGCCCAATATGCTACTGGAGATCAGTGGAGAAATAACTCCAGAAAGAATGAAGGTATGGAGCCAGAGCAAAAACAATACCCAGCTGTGTATGTGACTGGTGATAGAAGCAAGGTCTGATGCTGTAAAGAGCAATATTGCATAGGAACCTGGAATGTCAGGTCCATGAATCAAGGCAAATTGGAAGTGGTCAAACAGGAGATGGCAAGTGTGAACGTCGACATTCTAAGAATCAGCGACCTAAAATGGACTGGAATGGGTGAATTTAACTCAGATGACCATTATATCTGCTACTACGGGCAGGAATCCCTTAGAAGAAATGGAGTAGCCATCATGGTCAACAAAAGAGTCCAAAATGCAGTAATAGTCACTAGAATCTCCAAAAGTGGCTTTAAGGGTATCTAAGCCTGCTTCCTCTCCCCCTGCTCAGATTTGTCTGGAGTGGGGCCCAGGAATCTGTATTTTTAGAACTACCCCTTCCCCGTCCTCATCCTAATATACAGCCAACACAAGAACATGAAGGAAGATGATCTTTGAGGATTGCTGTTGACAATAAAATTCCATATACAGGAATTTGGGGAAAAGAGAGATCTTCTCACATCTTAACCAGATATTTAAGCAACTGGAATAATCTGCTGGTTTACCTTAATTTGATGAACCAACTGGAAAAATCTCCAGAGGATGAGAGAGTCTTTTGAGGGCACAGAGGCAGTAGAAATAATACATTTTCAGTTTCGCTGCTGTTAAATCAGTCAGTAAAGCAGAACAAATTCTATTCTAAGAAAGTAAGAATTTCTTTCCAGCAAAAAAAGAGTCCTTGAAATAATTATTTGTCCTTGGCTCTTTGGAAAACCATTACTGCCAGATGGGTATAGAAGAAGAATGATTTTTATTCATATGAATGTCAATATTGCCTTCAGGAGGTACGAATGTTAAAAACAATGTTTGAGAATTTTGGAGCCTAGGTATCATATAATTAAATTAAATCTCAGCTACAATCTTGGCTTCTCTGAGAAAAGTATTAATCTATTTTTGTTAAATATTTAAAAATTAACCCATAAGGAAATGAAAATCATCATTTTAATCTTGCCTCATATTTGTTTAATAATCTCAAATGATTAATTTCCTAATTAAGGAAATGGAATTGATTTTGGAAAGTTATCATGTAGTATTCATGGTTGAAGTGTTCAATATTTCATTATGACATTTAGCCCAGTTTAATAAAAATTCTGCAGTTTTCTAGAAGGGCATTCCTCAAATGTGTCCTATGGCTGCTGTTAAGAGGTTAATAGAGGTCATGCACACAAAATATTTCTATATTAAAGAAGTTTGGGAAGCCCCACATACATATGTATAAGTTTGGGTTTGCATTTCCATACCCTAATTAAAGTTCTTAGAAATTGCCTTTATAGTAGGTGCTTTTACCTCAAGACTATTTATGGACATAGAATAAAAGGCAAAGACAGATTTTTAAAAAGCTATTATTCTCAGTCCCACCTCTGTTTATGCAGGGACCGTAATAAGAGGAATTCTAATTCTTGGTTCTCCAAATAGATATGTTGACAGATTATACAGTCATTCTCTGCTGAGACTCCTAGGCAGATCAAGGTCTCAGTAGAATGAAGTCCCTCTCAGAATCCTGAGGAGCACAGATGAAAAAATACAATTTGGGGTCAGGTTATTGATTTTTATCCCTTCATCAAGATGAAGTCTGACATGTACTATAGCAGCTACCCTGCCTAAAATGGTGGTCACTAGCAACATGGACCTATTTCAATTTAAATGTAATTAATTAAAATTTAATAAAATTTAAAATTCAGCTCCATGGATGAATGCATTTAAAATTAAAATTTAAAATTGTCAATAGTCACAGATGAATATTTCCATCATCGAAAACAGTTATACTGGAAACACATATCTAGAATACTGGTCCCAGCCACTGTACCCTAACTTGAATTCTGTACTCTCCTGCTTGTTTGGGGTCTTCCCTGTCCATCTACACTGAGCTCATTTTCTTGACAATTGGTTTTTATTTTATATTTCACAATATTTTCTCTCTAGGTACTATTTTAGTACTTACCTTAGTGTTTCAATTTTTTATTTTCATGATTCTGAGAAGTGAGCAGTCTCAGTTGGTGGTTCTTCCTCTTCACTAGGATCCCTAATGTGACTGCAGTCAGCCAGGAGCTTCACATGAACCTGGAATGTCCAAGATGATTTCACCTACATGTTGGGCACCTCAGCAAAGAATGACTGGGAGCTGCTGGAGTCTCTCTTCCTCTCCTACAATTATGGTTCAATTCTTGTTTTACTCTATAAAAATAAGCGAAAGGAGAACCTGCCAGAACTCTTAGGTGCAAGGCCTAGAACTTGCCCACCATTGCTTCTGTCACATTTTATAGGTCACAGCAAGTCACAAGGCCAACTGGAGTCAAGGGGAGGGGAAACAGTGTTCAGTGCTTGATGGAAGATAACCAATTATACTGTCCAACCCCCTTTTTGATCATCACATAAGACAGTTGTTGAAGATAAAAATAGAACAGAACTGTATAGTGAATAACAAATAAACTTACTTTACAGTTTGTAGAAATATATATTCATAAATAATATTTCCACAGCATTTAGGAACCAGAGGTGAAGTCATTATAGCTGCTGTGGTAAGGGTCCTAAGTGCCACAACTAAGACTGGGTGCAGCCAAACAAACAAACAAACAAATATTTAAAACAAAACCAAAACTATTGTGGTAAGAAAGGTTACAGGTGAGGAGGAGTGTGAAATGATTTTCCTTGAAACCTATTCCTTCCCTTAGAGAGTCACAGTGCTTGTGAATGTACTAAAAATCCTGAGCTGTCCTACAGAAAAGAATCTGGTTTGCAAAGAGAATTTGGACTTACGGGCCTTCATATTTACCTATCATGGGATGATTTTCCCAATTTCCTTTGAGAGGCTTAACAGAAATTCTCGGTTGGGCAGTTCATAAATAAAAGAAATATGTGATGCTAGAACACATTCATAAGTTAAAGATGCAATTGAAAACCAAGACTTCATATTATACAAATAATATTTTCCACAATTACAATTAGTAACTTCCAGAATGTGTATGTGGAGATAGGTAAGGGTTCAGAGTACTGTAAACTTGTGAGAATATACATTTAAATGATATTAGATAGCATTTTAACAATAGTTATCAAAATTTAGAAGGCATACCATTGAAGACAGCATTTTTACTTATAGGAATTTACCCTCATTCCAATAAATCCTTAGTCAAATCACTTCATGTATTTAACAACCTTTTTGTCTCTTGAAGAAAAAAAGAAATATGAAACTGTGAGGTAACAGCTGTTCACAAATAAGATGTATTGGGAAGTACATGCTTCTTTCTTAGCAAAAAAAACCTTCACATTATTGCCACAAATTCGCTGGGTAAAGACTGCAGAGTTTGTGGAAAATCTCTGTTCAGTAAACAGATCCAGAATGCTGAACTATTACTTTAACAATTAGGATGAGGGAGTTGGGATAACCCAAAAGATTTTACCTCAGAGAAGGTAATTAAAAGAATCAAAACTTACTTGCCCTTTGAAGATGTCATTCACTTGGAGGCGAAACCCTCCATGATCATCTTGGTAAAACACAGTGAATCCAGACAGCTCACATATTTGAAAGAATTCTGCTGACTGGCAGCAGACTGAAGTCAATGTGGGAATATATGAATATTGACTAAATGTGCTTTCAGTAGAGATTAAAGGTTCTGTATAGTAACTGTTTTTAACTGACTTCTGGGTTTCTTGGATCCCTTTAAATTTATGTCTCATTACTTATTATAATCAAAATTAGGACATGCTTAGAAGGTAATCTTGATTTTCAAGCATCTCATTCAATTTGACAGTGATAGACTTTATTTTCTTGGGCTCCAAAATCACTGCAGATGGTAACTGCAGACATAAAATTAAAAGATGCTTGCTCCTTGGAAGAAAAGCTATGACCAACCTTGACTGCATATTTAAAAAGCAGAGACATTACCTTACTGACAAAGGTCCATCTAGTCAAAGCTATGGCTTTTCCAGTAGTCATGTATGGATGTGAGAGTTGGACCATAAGAAAGCTGAGCACCAAAGAATTGATACTTTTGAACTGTGTTGTTGGAGAAGACTCTTGAGAGTCCCTTGGACTGCAAGGAGATCAAACCAGTCAATCCTAAAGGAAATCAACCCTGAATATTCATTGGAAGGACTGATGCTGAAGCTGAAGCTCTAATACTTTGACCACTTGATGTGAAGAACTGACTCACTGGAAAAGACCCTGATGCTGGGAAAGATTGAAGGCAAGAGGAGAAGGGGATGAGAGAAGGTAAGATGGTTGGATGGCATTGCTGACTCGATGGATATGAGTATGAGCAAGCTCTGGGAGTTGGTGATGGACAGGAAAGCCTAGTATGCTGCAGTCCATGTGATCGCAAAGAGTTAGACACAATTGCGTGACTGAACTGACTGAATTCAATTAGACAGATACATAAGTATGCAAAGATATCCATACAGCACTGATCATTGCAGAACATTAGTCACTCAGTCTTGTCCAACTCTTTGCAACCCCATAGACTGTAGCCTGCCAGGCTCCTCCATCCATGTAGTTCTCCAGGCAAGAAACTGGAGTGGATTGCCATTCCCTTCTCCAGGGAATCTTCCTGACCCAGGGATCAAATCTATGTCTCCTGCATGGCAGGTGCACTCTTTAACACTGAGCCACCAGTGAAGCCCACTGAAGTATGGTTTGCAATTAAAAAAAAAAAAAAGGAAGTAATTCTAATAGGGATTGGTTACCTGGGTAACATACATCCATACAAAGGAATGTGGATATATGTAGCCATTAAAATGAAAATATAGGGGCTTCTCTGATGGCTCAGGCATAAAGAATCTGCCTGCCAATTCAGGGGTCATGGGTTTGATAACTGGCCCAGAAAGGTCTCATATGCCACAGGACAGCTAAGCCTGTGTGCAACAACTGTTGAACCAGAGCTGGTGAGCTACAATTACTGAGTCCACGTGCTGCAACTACTGTAGCCCATGTGCCTACAGCCTGTGATTTGCAACAAGAGAAACCACTGCAATGAGAAGCTCTTGCACTGCAAAGAGAGAGTAGCAACTAGAGCCACCCAACTACAGTCTTTGCACAACAGCAAAAACCCAAAAAAGCCATAAATAAATAATGAAAATATAGAACTATATATATATATTTATGTGGAAATATGTGTAAGATATGTTAAGTGAAAAAGAAAAGGGACAGAGAAATTTGCAAAATATACATTCATATAAGCAAAAAAAAAATACATGTGTGCTTTTGAATATAGAGATAAAATTTCTCATAAGGACTATGTAAGAAATGTAACAGTGGTCATCTATAGGAGAGAGCTTCCCAGATGGCACAGTGGTAAAAGACTGCCTGACAATTCAGGAGACACAAGAGACTCAGGTTGATCCCCGAGTCATGAATATCCCCTGGAGAAGGAAATGCCAACCTGTTCTAGTATTCTCGCCTGGAAACTGCTATAGACAGAGAAGCCTGACAGGCTACACTCCATGGGGTTGCAAAGAGTCAAACACGACCGAGTGACTAAGCACACAGCTATAGGAAGGGCATGGGATGTTAATAGGGGAATTAACTATACTTTTCTTATTATTTGATCTTAAAAAATAGTACAAGCAAGCATACTTTTATAATTTAAAAAAGTAATTAAGTGGCAAATAAACAAAATAATTATCAAGGAAAAGAAAAAAATTAGCATGTTCGAAAACAATCCCATATGAATGTAGTTAAATGATCATTTTAATTTGAAGCACATGGCAGTCGATAGTTTTATGATACAAGAAAGAATACAGGGTTTGGAGCCAGTGGATCTATGATTAAATCCCAGCTGTTGGACTCAGTTGAGCAATTAAACAACACCACCCAGCACTTAGAGCCGAGCTTTGTACAGGTCATCTACACTTTCAGAAACTCAGTTTTCATGTCTGTCAAATGAATATAACCATGCCTTCTTACAAGGACATATATAAGGAAATTTGTCATAGGAACTGGCTTATGCAGTTATGGAAGCCAGGATGGCCCATGATCCGCTGTCTGTAAACTGGAGAACCAGGTAATTTGGAGGTATAATTCAGTCCAAGTCAGAAGGCCTGAGAGCCAGGGGAGCCCATGGTGTCAGCCCTAATCCAAAGTCAAAGGCCTGAAACTGCAGGGCCACTAGTGTAAGTCCCAGAGCCCGAAGGCCAGACAGCCAGGAGCTCCAATGTCTGAAAGCAAGATACATGGCTGTCCAAGCTCAAGAGAGAAGGAGGGGACTCCTTTATCCTCCTCCCTTTTGTCCTTCATGCTGTCAATGGATCAGCTGATGCCCACCCACACTGGTGAGGGCCAATCTTCTTAACTCAATTTATGGAATCAATTGCTAATCTCTTCCGAAAATACCCTCACAAACACTCCAGAATTTTGCTAGCTGCCTAGGCATCTCTCAGCCCGGTCAGGTTGACACATAAAATTAACCATTCCATGAGTTTTCTGATTTCACTCTGAAAATATTCCTACCCGCCCATGACTACATTTCTATATTTTTTTCCAAAAATATTTGTTGGCTCATGTTTAGAAAAAGATAGAATGAAAAATCATCTATTAGTGGCTTTAAAAAAAGATGTAATCTGTATCTACATCTGACTAAACGCCTGACAAATTCCCAAGCCAACTTGCCATGGGAAGCCAAGTAGCTCTATTTGTTTAGCATGTGATAAATCGTATCCTGGTCAATCACGTCTCTATGATATCTTCGTGAGTAACAAAAGACCTTTGTTATAAAAATCTTAAAGGAAATATATTTCTCAGTCTTCTCAGTTTATTCTATGAGCAAATTCATTTTTTTAATATTTAATAATATTCATTTGGCTGCCTCAGGTCTTAGTTGTCGCACACGGGATCTTTTGCAGCAGCATGTGAAACCTTAGTTGTGGCATGTGGGCTCTAGTTCCCTGACCAGGGATCTAACCTGGGGCCCTTGCACTGGGAGCAAGGAGTCTTAGCCGCTGGACCACCAGGGAAGTCCCTATAAGCAAATTCTATAAAATGTAAAATAGCCCATAATCCTTTTAGCCTGTATTGCTAGTAGATATCACTACATCTAACAAATTTAGCAATGACTCCTTAATATCATCCAATGCACAGCCTATGTTCAAATGTCCCTGGTTTCTTAAAATATCCCCAGGTGTGGATGTGTCTGGCGGTGAAAGTAAAGACCAATGTTGTAAAGAACAACACTGCATAAGAACCTGGAATGTTAGGTCCATGAATCAAGGTAAATTCAGTTCAGTTCATTTCAGTCACTCAGTTGTGTCCAACTCTTTGTGACCCCATGAATCACAGCTTGCCAGGCCTCCCTGTCCATCACCAACTCCCGGAGTACACTCAAACTCACGTCCATCAAGTCAGTGATGCCATCCAGCCATTTCATCCTCTGTCGTCCCCTTCTCCTCCTGCCCCAAATCTCCCCCAGCATCAGAGTCTTTTCCAATGAGTCAACTCTTCGCATGAGGTGGCCAAAGCACTGGAATTTCAGCTTTAGCATCATTCCTTCCAAAGAAATACCAGCGCTGATCTCCTTCAGAATGGACTGGTTGGATCTCCTTGCAGTCCAAGGGACTCTCAAGAGTCTTCTCCAACACCACAGTTCAAAAGCATCAATTCTTTGGTGCTCTGCCTTCTTCACAGTCCAACTCTCACATCCATACATGAACACTGGAAATACCATAGCCTTGACTAGATGGACCTTAGTCGGCAAAGTAATGTCTCTGCTTTTGAATATACTATCTAGGTTGATTAGATGTGGTCAAACAGGAGATGGCAAAGTGAATAACGACATCTTAGGAATCAGCAAACTAAAATGAATGGGAATGGATGAATTTAATTTAGATGACCATTATATCTACTACTATGGGCAAGAGTGCCTTAGAAGAAATGGAGTAGCCCTCATAGTCAACAGGAGTCTAAGATGCAGTACTTCAGTGCAATCTCAAAAACAACAGAATGATCTCTGTTCGTCTCCAAGGCAAACCATTCAACATCACAATAAACCAAGTCTGTTCCCCTTACCACCATTGCCAAAGAAGCAGAAGTTGAATGATTCTATGAAGACCTACAAGAACTTCCAGAACTAACACCAAAAAAAAAGGTGTCCTTTTCATCAAAGGGGACTGGAATTCAAAAGTAGGACGTCAAGAGATACCTGGAGTGACAGGCAAGTTGGCCTCGGAGTACAAAATCAAGCATTGCAAACGCTAACAGAGTTTTGCCAAGAGAACACACTGGTCACAGCAAACACCATCTTCCAAGAACAAAAGAGATATCTCTACACATAGACAATACCAGATGGTTAATACCAAAATCAGATTGATTATATTCTTTGCAGCAGAAGATGGAGAAGCTTTATACAGTCAGCAAAAACAAGACCTGGAGCTGACTGTGGCTCAGATCATGAGCTCTTTATTGCAAAATTTGGTCTCAAATTGAAGAAAGTAGGGAAAATCACTAGGCTATTCAGATATGACCTAAATCAAATCCTTATTATTATACAGTGGACAGATGAATTGCTTCAAGGGATTAGATCTGGTAATCTACCAAATGCCTGAAGAACTATGGACAGAGGTTTATAACATTGTATAGGAGGTGGTGACAAAAACCATCTCCAAGGAGAAGAAATGCAGAAAGGCAAAGTGGTTGTCTGAGGAGACCTGACAAATAGTTGAGAAAAGAAGAAAAGTAAAAGGCAAAAGAGAAAGGGAAAGATATACCCAACTGAACGCAGAGTTACAGAGAATGGCAAGGAGAGATAAGAAAGCCTTCTAAAGTTAAACAATGCAAAGAAATAGAGAAAAACAATAGAATGGGAAAGACTAGCAATCTCTACAAGAAAATTAGAGATACCAAGGGAACATTTCATGCAAAGATGGGAACAATAAAGGACAGAAATGGCAAGGACCTGAAGAAGCAGAAGAGATTAAGAAGAGGTGACAAGAATACACAGAAGAACTGTACAAAAAAGATCTTAATGACTCGAATAACCATGATGGCAGAGTTTCTCACCCAGCCAGACATTTTGGAGTGTGAAGTCAAGTGGGCCTTAGGAAGTATTACTACAAGCAAAGCTAGTGGAGGTGATGGAATTCCAGCTGAACTATTTCAAATTCTAAGAGATGATGCTGTTAAAGTGCTGTACTCAATAAGCCAGCAAATCTAGAAAATTCAGCAGTAGCCACAGGACTGGAAGAGGTCAGTTTTCATTCCAATCCCAAAGAAAGACAATGCCAAAGAATATTTAGATTACCGAACAACTGCACTCATTTCTAATGCTAGCAAGATTATGCTCAAATTTCTTCAAGCTAGGTTTCAGCAATATGTGAATCAAGAACTTACAGCTGTACAAGCTAGATTTAGAAAAGGCAGAGGAACCAGAGATCAAATTGCTAACATCCTCTGGATCATAGAAAAAGCAAGGAAATTAAAAAAATTCTACTTCTGCTTCATTAACTACATTAAAGCTTTTGACTGTGTGGATCACAACAAACTGTGGAAAATTTCTTAAAGAGATGGGAATACTTGACCACCTTACCTGCTCCCTAGAAGCCTATATGCAGAACAAGGAGCAACAGTTACTACTGGAAAGACGGGTTCAAAACTGGGAAAGGAGTATGTCAAGGCTGTATATTGTTACCCTGCTTATTTAACTTATATGCAGAGTACATCATGAGAAACGCTGGGCTGGAAGAATCACAAGCTGGAATCAAGATAGTTGGGAGAAATATCAACAATCTCAGATATGCAGATGACACCACTTTAATGGAAAAAAAAAGTGAAGAGGAACTAAAGAGCTTCTTGATGAAGGTGAAAGAGGAGAGTGGAAAAAGTTGGCTTAATACTCAACATTCAAAAAACTAAAATCATGGCATCTGGTCCCATCACTTCATGTCAAATAGATGGGGAAAAAGTGGAAAGAGTGACAGAGGAAAGAGTGACAGATTTTATTTTCTTGGGCTCCAAAATCTCTGCAGATAGTGGCTTAAGTCTTAAAAGACATTTGCTCCTTATAAGAAAAGCAATGACAGACCTATACAGGTATTAAAAAGCTGAGACATCCTTTACTGAGAAAGGTTCATATGGTCAAAGTTATGGTTTTTCCAGTAGTCATGTATAGATGTGAGAGTTGGACCATAAAGAAGGCTGAGTGCTGAAAAATTGATGCTATCAAATTGTGGTGCTGGAGAAGACTCTTGAGAGTCCCTTGGAAAGCAAGGAGATCAAACCAGTCAATCTTAAAGAAACTCAGTCCCAAATATTCATTGGAAAGACTGAAGCTGAAGCTGATGCTCCAATACTTTGGCCACCTAACTTGAAGAGCCTGTTCACTGGAAAAGACCCTGATGGTAGGGAAGATTGAGGGCAAGAGGAGAAGGTGGTGACAGAAGATAAGATAGTTGGATGGCATCACTGACACAATGGACATGAGTTTGAGCAGACTCTGGGAGATAGTGAAGGACAGGGAAGCCTTGTGTGCTGAAGCCCATGGGGTTGCAAAGAGATGGACACGGCTTGGTGACTGAAAACAACAATAGCCTATGTTCAAATATCCCTGGTGTCTTAAAATACATTTTCCTATCACATTACAAACAAGTTCTGCATAATATATTTGGCTATAAGTCTCTTTATAAAGCAAAACTTATCGACCTAAAAGTAGGAGTATCCAAGTCTACAAAGATAGTGGGAGAATTTATATATTTTTTTGCTAGGTGACTAAACAAGCAGTCAAAAATTCATCTTTGATAATGTTGGTAGGAATGTAAATTGCTATAGCCATTCTGGAAAACAATTCTTCAAATAATTAATAATTCTTTGATCCAGAAATCCTACTCCTGTATATATTCAAAGGAAAGGAAATCACAAGCGATATCTGCACTCCCATCTTTTATTGCAGCATCCCTCACACTAAGCCAAAATATGAAAGCAACCTAAGTGTCCATCAATGAATGTATGAATAAAGAAGATGTGTATATACAATGGGATCTTATTCATCACGAGAACAAAGGAAATACTACAATTTGGGACAACCTGGATGAGTCTAGAGGGCATTTTGCTAAGTAAAATATGCCAGACAGAGAAAAACAAATAATATATGGTATCACTTTATATGTGGAATCTAAAAAAAATCAAACTTATAAGAGACAGAGGGTAGAATAGTGTTTGCCAGGAGCTGGGGATGGGAGAAATGAGGATATCTTGATCCAGTGGTATACACATCCATTTATAAGGTGAATAAAATCTGAGGATCTAAATATACAGCATAGTAACTATAGTTAGCAATACTGTATTATATACTTGAAATCTGCCAAGATTGTAGATCTTAGGCATTCTCACAAAAAAAAAAAAAATTAAGGTGAAAATATCATTAAAGGTAAAGAAGAATTGACCTAACAGACATAAGCAGAACATTCTACCTGACAGTGAGAGAATTCACATTCTTCCAGGTGTACATGGAACAAACCTTAATTAATCCCATGCTGGATCATAAAGCAAGCTTCTACAAATTTGACAAGACTAAAATTAATCATGGCAGGATTAAACTAGAAATCAATAATAGGAAGAAAATTAGAAAATAACTCCAATTTCTGGAGATTAATCACATACACTTATATAATTTATGAGTCAAAGATGTCACAATGGAAACATCTGAAACATAATAACAAGGGAGAATACTTTAAGAAACTTGGGAAGGAGAGTTTTTGAACTGGGAACAAAAAGCATTAATTTATAATGGAAGCATTGTAAAACCAAGTTACATTAAAATTACACATTAAATAAGTAGTTTCTTATGGGAAGAAGGTAAAGTTAGTGAATTAGAAGGAACACAAAGAAAACTTCTTAAGGGGTGGGGTTGGTAATGTTCTATTCCTTGATTTGGTTAGTATTTATATGAGCAATTCACCTGTGTTAATTCATCAAGACATAAATTTATGACATACTCTTTTCTGTATGTATCTGAATATTTGCCAAAATTATTGTAAAATATAAAGTTCTTAAGCATAAAAATAACCCTCCAAAAAGCAACTCCTTTAAAGATAAAAAAAATGTAAAACTAAAAAAAAGTCTAAAGGCAACTTAGAAACTTACTCTGTATTAAAAGATTAGGATTCAATAATGTTATGTCAAAGATATTGATAGGATATTCTCCATTTAAAATTTTATGTGGAGAAGCCATGACCTAAAATGAACATGGATAACTTTTTTCACTTAATTTTTTTATTGTGGAAAAATGCACATAGAAGTATATGTAAGGAGATCACATCAAAACCTATGAAACATTGCAGCAAAAGCTATACTAAAAACTGAAAATATTAGCCTTTAAATGTTTGCATCACCAAGGAAAATATAACCAAAAAAAGATGCATTTTTAGTATATCTCTTAAGAACATTGGAAAAAATCAATAAAATAAACTGAAAGAACTAGAAATATGGAATTTAAAGATAGGAGATAAAGTTTATAAATGTAAAGCAAAAAAAAAAGATAATAATGCTCTCAAAATACAGAAGAGTAACAAAATTAAACTCTTCTTGAGTCTGATTAAAGAAAAATAGAGTAGTCCCCAAAGGTCTTTCAGCCAATCACCCTGGGATGTGGCCCCTCTCATCAGTGGGCAGAACCAGCCCTCAGTCCTCCAGGCTCCAAAACCAGCCATGCCAGGAACTGGACCTGCCTACCAGTGGGCCAGAACCAGCCAAGGACACCCAAGGCTATGCAGAAATCTGCCAGGGCCTAGCCCTGCCCAATAGCAGGTCAGCAGCTGGTCCTACCATAACAGAAGGACCTATGCAGTACATAGTGGGCACCCCCAGAGCATACAGCTCTGGTTACTAGCATATTGCTGAGCTTCATAGGAAGTCGCCCTAGGAGGCCACTTCTCCAAGATCTAAAACCATAACCAACTCACTTAATACAGAGAAATAAACACAGAGAATTAGGGAAAGTGAGGAGATGGAGAAATACACTCTAAATGAGGGAACAAGACAAAACCTCAGAAAAAGATCTAAACAAAGTGAGATAAGCAATCAACCTGATAAATGGTTTAAGGTAATGATTGTAAAAAATGCTCAACAAACTAAGGAGAAGAGTGGATGAACACAGTGAGAATTTAACAGGGCCAGAAAACACAAAGAAGAATCAAATGGAGTGGAAATACAAAGACTAAAAGAGTTTACTACAAATAATTATATACCAATAAAATGGGCAACCTAGAAGAACGGGATGCATCTTTGCTGCTAAGTCGCTTCAGTCGTGTCCGACTCTGTGCGACCCCATGGACTGCAGCCTACCAGGCTCCTCCATCCATGGGATTTTCCAGGCAAGCGTACTGGAGTGGGGTGCCATTGCCTTAGCAATACACAATTTTCCAGGACTGAATGAGGCAGAAATAGAAAATATGAGCAGACTGACTGAAAATATGAGCAGGAGTGAAATTGAATCATTAATTTAAAAACTCCCAACGAATGAAAGTCCAAATCTTCTGGCTTCACAGATGAATTCTACTAAATATTTAAAGAAGAGTTAACACCTATCCTCAAACTATTTCCCCCAAAATTGAAGAATTAATGTTTCTTAACACATTCCATGAGGCCAGCATCACCCTGATACCAAACCAAAGACCCAACCTCCTCCCAAAAAAGAAAATTATAGACCAATACTGATATTGGATTTAAAACTGAATGAAATAGATTAAAAACTCCTCAACAAAACACTATCAAACAAAATCCAACAACACTTCAAAAGGATCATATACCAAGATCAAGTGGGATTCATCCCAGGTTTGGTTCAATCTCTGCAAATCAACATGATGAAGTGAAACTCGCTCAGTCATGTCCAACTCTTTGCAATCCAATGGACTATACAATCCATGGAATTCTCCAGGCCAGAATACTGGAGTGGGTAGCCTTTCCCTTCTCCAGGGGATCTTCCCAACCCAGGGATCGAACTCAGGTCTCCTATATTGCAGGTGGATTCTTTACTGGCTGAGCCACAAGAGAAGCCACAAGGGAAGATATGTCTATTTAACAAAGTAAAGAATCTCAATGATCGGAAAGAGCTTTTGATAAAATTCAGCACCCATTTTTTAAAAATAAAAACTCTCCAGAAAGGGGGTATAGAATAAAATACCTCAAAACAATAAAGGTTATATATGACAAACCTGGCTCTTGAGAAACCTATATACAGGTCAGGAAGCAACAGTTAGAACTGGACATGGAACAACAGACTGGTTCCAAATTGGGAAAGGAGTACATCAAGGCTGTATATTGTCACCCTGCTTATTTAACTTATATGCAGAGTACATCATGAGAAACGCTAGACTGGAAGAAGCACAAGCTGGAATCAAGATTGCTGGGAGAAATATCAATAACTTCAGATATGCAAATGACACCACCCTTATGGCAGAAAGTGAAGAGGAACTAAACAGCCTCTTGATGAAAGTGAAAGAGGAGAGTGAAAAAGTTGGCTTAAAGCTCCACATTCAGAAAACTAAGATCATGGCATCTGGTCCCATCACTTCATGGCAAATAGATGGGGAAACAGTGGAAACAGTATCAGACTTTATTTTGGGGGGGCTCCAAAATCACTCCGGATGGTGATGGCAGCCATGAGATTAAAAGACGCTTAATTCCTTGGAAGGAAAGTTATGACCAACCTAGATAGTATATTCAAAAGCAGAGACATTACTTTGCCAACAAAGGTCCATCTAACCAAGGCTATGGTTTTTCCAGGGGTCATGTATGGATGTGAGAGTTGGACTGTGAAGAAAGCTGAGCATCGAAGAATTGATGCTTTTGAACTGTGGTGTTGAAGAAGACTCTTGAGAGTCCCTTGGACTGCAAGGAGATCCAGCCAGTCCATTCTAAAGGAGATCAGTCCTGGGTGTTCATTGGAAAGACTGATGCTGAAGCTGAAACTCCAGTACTTCGGCCACCTCATGCAAAGAGTTGACTCATTGGAAAAGACTGTGATGCTGGGAGGGATTGGGGGCAGGAGGAGAAGGGGATGACAGAGGATGAGATGGCTGGATGGCATCACAGACTCGATGGACGTGAGTCTGAGTGAACTCCGGGAGATGGTGATGGACAGGGAGGCCTGGCGTGCAGTGATTCATGGGGTCGCAAAGAGTCGGACACGACTGAGCGACTGAACTGACTGACTGACTGATGACAACCCAACAGCTAAGACCATACTCAATGATGAAAAGCTGACAGCATTTACTCAAAGATCAAGAACAAGAGAAGGATGTATGCTCTTGCCAGTTTTACTCAACATAGTATTGGAAGTTCTAGCCACAGCAATCAGACAAGGAAAAAATAACAGACATCCAAATTGTAAAGGAAGACAGTTTGCAGATGACATAATATTGTATATAGCAAATCCTAAAGATGTCACCAAAACTATTAGAACTAATAAATGATTCAGTTAAGTTTCAGACAAATAGATGGCAGATAATGAAAACAGTGAGAAACTTTATTTTTGGGGGCTCCAAAATCACTACAGGTGGTGACTGCAGCCATGAAATTAAAAGACGCTTGCTCCTTGGCAGAAAAGCTATGACCAACCTAGACAGCATACTAAGAAGCAGAGACATTACTTTGCCAACAAAGGTCCATCTAGTCAGAGCTATGATTTTTCCAGTAGTCATGTATGGCTGTGAGAGTTGGACTATAAACAAAGCTGAGCACCAAAGAATCATTGCTTTTGAACGGTAGTGTTGGAGAAGATTCTTGAGAGTCCCTTGGACTGCAAGGAGATCAAACCAGTCAATCCTAAAGGAAGTCAGTCCTGAATATTCATTGGAATGACTGATGCTGAAGCTGAAACTCCAATACTTTGGTCACCTAATGTGAAGAACTGACTCATTGGAAAAGACCCTGATGGTAGGAAAGATTGATGGTGGGAGGAGAAGTGGACAACAGAGGATGAGACAGTTGGATGACATCACCGACATGATGGATATGAGTTTGAGTAAGCTCCAGGAGTTGGTGATGGACAGGGAAGCCTGGTGTGCTGCAGTCCATCGGGTCGCAAATCGTCTGACATGACTGAGCGACTCAACTGAACTGAACTGAAAGTTTCAGATTATAAAATTAATATACAAAAAGTTGTTGTGTTTCTATACATTAATAAACTATCAGATAGAGATATGAAGAATACAATCCTATTTAAAATTATATCATGTAAGAAACGAATCGCCAGTCTATGTCCGATGCAGGATACAGCATGCTTGGGGCTGGTGCACGGGGATGACCCAGAGAGATGTTATGGGGAGGGAGGTGGGAGGGGGGTTCATGTTTGCGAACGCATGTACACCTGTGGTGGATTCATGTCAATGTATGGCAAAACCAATACAGTATTGTAAAGTAAAATAAAGTAAAAATTAAAATTAAAAAAAATTATATCAAAAAGAATAAAATACCTAGGAG
Source organism: Capricornis sumatraensis (assembly GCF_032405125.1). Taxonomy (NCBI): domain Eukaryota; kingdom Metazoa; phylum Chordata; class Mammalia; order Artiodactyla; family Bovidae; genus Capricornis; species Capricornis sumatraensis. The sequence goes on along the minus strand of NC_091078.1, from coordinate 26,755,078 downwards.
ATAACCCAACCAAGGAAGTAAAAGCCTTGTACTTAGCTAACCATAAGCCACTGATGAAAGAAACTAAAGACACAGACACATGGAAAAATACACTGTGCTGAAAATTTTGAAACATTGATATTGATAAAATGTCCATATTACCCAAGACAATCTATAGATTTAATATAATTTCTAAAAAATTACTTTTGCAGAACTACAGCAAATAATTCTAAAATTTGCATGGAAACACAGAAGACTCCAAATAGCCAAAACAATCTTGAGAAAAGAAGAACAAAGTTGGAGGTATCATGCTCCCTGATTTCAAATTAAACTACAAAGCTACAATAATCAAAACTCGATTGTACTGGCACAAAAACAGACACATAGATCAACTGAACAGAATAGAGAATCCAGAAATATATTTATTTAATCAATTAATCTATTTCAAAGGAGATAAAAATATATTAATACAATATAATAATAATATAAAATCACCATAATATAATAACAAGTAATAACAAGTAATACCCTCTTCAATAACTACCATTAGGAAAAACATGAGTTAATGCAGAAGTAGCAACTGAAATACTTTCTCACACCGTATACAAAAATAAACTAAAAATGGATTAAAGACAAATGTAAGACATGAAACCATAAAACTTTTAGAAGAAAACGCAGGCAGTATATTCTCAGACACTGGTCTTACAATATTTTTTTTTGGATATGCCTCTTTGGGCCTGGGAAACAAAAGCAAAAATAAACAAATGGGACTACATCAAACTAAAAGCCTTTTGCACAGTGGAAGAAATTAGCAACAAAACAAAAAGGCAGTCTACTGAATGGCAGAAGATATTTGCAAATGATATATTTGATGATCAGATGTATATCTATATTTGTAAATGATATTTGCAAATGATATATCTGATGATCAAATGTATATCTATAATATACAAATTATAGAAAGAACTCATGCAGCTCAACATCATAAAACAAACAATATGATTAAGAAATTGGCAGAGGACCTGAATAGGTGTTTTTTCAAAGAAGACACATGAAAAGATGCTCAACATCACTAATCATCAGAGAAATGCAAATGAAGGCCACAAGGGGATACTACCTCACACCTGCCAGAATGGCTGTTATCAAAAAGACAAGAAATAACAAGTGCTGGTGAGAATGTGTAGAAAAGGGGCCTTAGCACAGTTGATGGAGATGTAAATTGCTGCAGTCACTGTGGAATACAGTACAGAGGTGTGTCATAGAACTAAAATGGAATGAACATATGATACAGCAGTTTTACTTGTGAAAACAAAATGTTAACTTGAAAGATACATGCACTCCAGTGTTCCTTGTAGCATTATTTATTCAATATGATAGCTAAGGTATGAAAGCAATCTAAGTGTCCATCAACAGATGGATAAAGGAAATGTGGTATAGATGTTACAAGGGCAGACTACTCAGCTATTAAAAAAATGAAATCTCACCATTTGCAAAACTATGGATGGGTCAAGAAGGTATTATGCTAGTGAAATAAATCAGACAGAGAAAGATAAATACCACATGATCTTACTTACATGTGGAATCTAAAAAACAAAACAAATAAAGAAGCAAAATGAAAACAGACTCAAAGACAGAGTGAACAAATGGGTTTTGCTGGAAAGGAGAGGGCTTGTAAAATCAGTGAAATAGGTGAAGGGGGCTAAGAGGTACAAACCTCTATTTATATAATAATAAGTCATGGGGATATAATACACAGCATAAAGAATGTGGTCTGGAGTATTGCAATAACTTTGTATGGGGACAGATGGTTACTAGACTTACGGTGATCTTTTCATCATGTATGCAAATGTCAGATCATTATGTAGTACACCTGAAACTAACATAATATTTCAATATTTCAGTTTAAAAAAGAAAAGAAATAGAACAGATAATACAGGTTTTACTTGATTCTAAGAAGGAATCATAGGATTCTGGGATGAGAAAAAAACTTAGGTGAACCAGCACAGATAACACAGTACAGGGAAAGTTTTCCTAATCTAAGAGTGAAGACAACCTAGACGGAGGATATTTGGATCTAGCGAAGGGAAGATTACTAGGATGTTCTTGAGGTTAGAAAGAGCATCGTGCATTGAAAACCACTCAGTTTCCATTTTCAGGACCAAGCAAATGAGGATCATAGGGGGTAGAACTTTGCTTGAATGTATGCATAATATCACGGAATCTGTTTTTCTTTGCCAATAACCACAGGATGGCAACAACAGGAAAAGGAAGAAACATCTTTGTATCAAGATATATACTATGGTAATATATGATATTACATGTAGATATAAACTGGATAAACAAGCCCTGTATCATATCTGAATGCTATTTGAAAGAGAGATTTTTTTTCTTGCTCTTATAAGCTTTCAACTCAAAGAATTCTACCTGTTTAGCTCATTTCCTCATGCAACTTAACACCACATATGTTAGTCATTTCCTGTGTGTCCAATCTACTATGTGGATAAATTGGCTCTCCGGCAACCAGAAAGCATATGAATAATCTCTGTGAAGCTCTTACTCACTGTGCCTTAGTGATTTGAATACTAATTAGTATTTGTAAAGTAGGAGGAGAAACAGGAGTTAAGTAGTGGTTGATTTTCATCACCCGATAGTAACAAACATCATCACAATATTATTGCAGAGAATAGCATCCTACTGTCCTTTCATCTTGTTAGTTTAAAGAAAATGAGTCTTTACCTCATTCTGCTAGGAAAGATTTGAAACAGATAAGGATAATTAAAACATGGTCTTCAAAAGGTATAAAAATAATAGTGAATAATAATAGTGAAACACTTGATATCTTTTCTAATTGTCACACCCACACACACAAGGGCTTATACAATAGGTTCAATTGTATATCTACAACTCAAACTTGTTCAGTATGTTAGTTATTACCCTACTCCCATCTCAGAAGGTACACCATGGACCTCTCCGTCTTTCCTTCTAAATCTACTCTCCTGCATTTTCTATCTTCATATTCCTTCATTTTCTATGTTCATATTGCACAAACATTGACCCACTTTCCAACAGAAAAATGGGAGTCATCTTATCTCTTCAACTTTTGTTACATCCACTAAAACAAAAAGACCTCCTGGGACTTCCCTGGTGGTCCAATGGTTAGGAGTCTGCCTGCCACTGCAGGGGACATGGGTTCAAGGTCAGGTCAGGAAGATCCCACGTACCATGAGGCAACTGGGACTATGTGCCCCAACTGCTGAAGCCCGCGCTAGTCTAGAGCCTGAGTTTCGCAACAAGAGAAGACACTACTGTGAGAAGGCCGTGCATCACAGCTGAAGAGCAGCCCGGCTTGTTGCAACTAGAGAAGGCCTCACACAGCAGTGAAGACCCAGCACAGCCAGGGGAAATAGATCTCCCTGTCCTATTGATTTTACCTCCAGAATCATGTTTAAATACCATATCTTCTTCATCTTCACTGCTACCACTTCAGGCCCTCATTCCAACTTTCAGATTCTTGTAATAGCCACTTAATTTCCTGTGGACTCATCTTGTGCCCTTCTCCTATTTATTTGGTGTGTACTGGTTCCAATCAATCCTTACAAAATGGAAATCTCATTGCCTCTCTTCCCAGTTTAAAATTCATCATTGTTCACTATAGTATTTTGCATTAAATACAACATTTTTCATTTTGTCTCTAAAGTTATTCATGATCTGCACTTTACCTGTCTGCCATACATACCTGACACAATAGCCAGGCTGAGCTATAATACTTGTATTTAACTACATACCACACTGTGTATTCTTCTGGGCCCTTGCACACACTGCTATTGCCTCTCTTGAAGTTTTCTCCCACTTTTTTATACTCTCATATCTTTCAAACACTCCTCAAAACTGGCTACATTGTATTCAGCCTTAAAGATTCGGCTCAAATGTCGCCTTTCCCCAGGAATATGTATGTCTCTGATCTCCTGCCTTCATCAATCTGGGTTGTATGGCCTTCTTTGTACTACTCTATGATGAAGGTTGGCAACTGTTTTCTGTGAAGGGCCAAATAATAAATATTTTAGGTTCTAATAGCATCCATGGGATTCTCCAGGCAAGAATACTGGAGTGGGCTGTCATTTCCTTCTCCCAGTAGGTTACACAACGGACCCTAAAAAGATCCATGTCTTAAAGCCAGGAAACTATGAATGTTACTTTATTTGAAAAAAAAAAAAAAGATCGTTGCAGATGTAATGGGTTGTCAGATGAAACCATCCTGAACCATCCATCAGTTCAGTTCAGTCGCTCAGTCGTGTCCGACTCTTTGCGACCCCAAAGGAGACTTTGGGGAAATTTAGGTGGAGACTAAATTTAATGATGTGTCCTTATAAAAGAAACATATAGGAGAAGATAGGTAGGAGAGGAGGATGCAATGTGACCATAGAGACAGAGGGTGGAGCGGAGTGATGCCGCCACGAATTAAGCAATGCTGTCAGCCACTGGAAGCTGGATATGGCGAAAAAAAAAGAAAGAAAGAAAGAAAATGGACAGCTCTGGAACCCTGCAGGGAGTGTGGTCCTGTCAACACCTTCACTTTGGATTCTGACCTACACGATGTGACAGAATCAATTTCTATTATTTCAGCCACCCAACTTAGCTAATCCAGGAACACATGTACAATCTCAGCCACCGCTATCCAAGTCTGCCACATTAGTGTGAACGCATAGACAATATGTAAACAGACGGGCATGACTGTGTGTTCCAGTAAAAACTTTATTCACCAAAACAAACAGTAGGACAGATTTGACCCACAGCTTGTAGATTGGCACTTACAGAGCAGTGATGATCATACTCCATTATTTCTCCTCTAGAATATAAGCATCTTGAGAGCAAGAACTATGATGTATATCTTATAATTTCTGACTTAAGAATCTCAAACTTTAATTCCTATAGTGGCCAGGCAGGTGAATTAAGTGAGTGAAGTAGACTGGATGAAAAAGTGAAAGTGTCCCCTAATGATGGCAACATCTGCTAGGATCCTGGCAAATATGGCCATACCAGGGCATGCTAGTGCTTCCCTCGTAGCCCAATCAGTAAAGAATCCGCCTGCAATGTAGAAGACCAGGGTTCAGTTCCTGGGTTGGGAAGATCCACTGGAGAAGGAAATGGCTACCCACTCCAGTACTCATGCCTGGGAAATTCCATGGACAGAGGAGCCTGGCAGGCTACAGTCTATGGGGTCACAAGACTCAGACACGACTGAGAGAATAAACCCCCACCAGGGCTGCATATCCAGGAGGACTACGATGTGAATGGTTAATGATAAATATTCTTTGGAAGGAATGATGCTAAAGCTGAAACTCCAGAACTTTGGCCCCCTCATGCGAAGAGTTGACTCATTGGAAAAGACTTTGATGCTGGGAGGGATTGGGGGCAGGAGAAGAAGGGGACGACAGAGGATGAGATGGCTGGATGGCATCACGGACTCGATGGATGTGAGTCTGAGTGAACTCCGGGAGTTGGTGATGGACAGGGAGGCCTGGCATGCTGTGATTCATGGGGTCGCAAAGAGTCGGACACGACTGAGCGACTGAACTGAACTGATATATATTGGGTTGGCCAAAAAATTTATTTGGAATTTTCCATAACATTTTGGGCAACCCAATAATTACAAGATAATAGAAGGGATAAATGAAGTAATAATTTTAAAAGTTTAGTCCTAAAGAAGGAAAGAAAAATAGAAAAGGTAGTAACAAAACAGCCTTAATAGAACATAGATATAGAAATCAAACTACGTCAGTTATTATTTTAACTGTGAATGAACTAAATACACCAAGTAAAGGTTTATGGTTGTCAGATTGGATTAAACAACAACAACAATATCGGGTTTAAAGCATCACACTTTAAGTATATACAGGAATGTTAACAGTAAAAAACAAAGAAAACATATGGCATGCAAACAATAGACAAAACAAAGGTAATGTATCTATAGTAAAATCAGATAAAATAGATTTAACACAAAAAGAATTACCAAATTTGCAGATATAAATTAAAAAGAACAATTAAGAAACCTCATAATTGTAAAAGGATCAATTCAGCAGGAAGCTATTTACAATCTTGAGTTTTTCTGTACTCCATAACAGAGCTTCAAATATTAAAGGAGAAATGAACAGAATGAAAAGGCTCAGTGAACAGATGCATTCTCTTAAAGAAAACCTTCAGCATACTTTATTTAATAGCTCATAAGACAGTCTAACCAAAAAAAAACTGTAAAAACAATACCCAGTTGACCAACTTGGCTTAACTGGCTTATGCTGTTTTTCAGTTGCTCAGGTGTCTGACTCGTTGTGATGCCATGGACTGCAGCATTAATTTGACAATTTGGGTGACATGCATAAGTTTCTAAAACTATATACATAATTTACCAAAATAGAAGTAGAAAATTTGACTAGTTCAGTATTTAAGCCAGTAGTTAGTTCAGTATTTAAGCTAACTAAGCCAGTAGTTAGCTTAGACGTATTTTCTCTATTATTTAAAAATCTCTCCTAAGGAAAACTTTAGGCTCATATGGTTTGACTGGTAGATTCTTACAAAAATCTAAGGGAAAAAAATACCCTGAATCTTGCACAATTTCGTCTAGAAAACAAAAAGACAACTGATCTAATGCAACTCTTTAGGAGCAATATAACCAGAATTCCAAAATCTGACAAGGACATGACAAGAAGGAATTAACAGAACCGATCTTTCATAAACACAGATGAAAAATCTTTAACAAAATATTAGACAGTTGAATCTAGTGACATATAAGTTGAGCTTATTCTAGGAATGCAAGATTGGCTTAACAATTAAAAATTAACCCAATCATATTGATGTAAATAAAAGAAAACAGATTATATGACCATCTTGATAGATGCAGCAAAACAATTTGACAAAAATTTTCTCTTCGTCATGTATTTTATATTTAAAAACAAAGCCTTCACAAACTTGGAGTAAAAGGCAACTTTCTTAAACAATTTGGAGAAGGAAATGGCAACCCACTCCAGTATTCTTGCCTGGAAAATCCCATGGACGGAGGAGCCTGGTAGGTTACAGTCCACGGGTCTAAACAATTAAAGAATATTCCCAAAACAACAGCAACAATCGCAAACATCATACCCACTGGTGAAAAACTGAAAACTTTCCTTCTAACCTTGGGAATGAGATAAGGATGCCATTCTTACTATTTATAACTGATACTGTACTGGAGGTCCCAGCCACTGTGGTATATTAAGCGTATACATATAAATATATATATATGAATTTGAAAAGAAAGAAAAGTTGTCATTATTTGTAGACAGCATGATTATATGGTAGAAAGTCAAAAAGAATGTATAAATTCTGTGACCTAACATTGAATCTGCAACGTTGCTGGATAAAAGGTCATTCTTGAAAAATCATTTGTATTTCTATATATCATTTACAAATAGAAAATTATATTTTAAAATATATTATTTATAATAGAATATATTGACTACATAAAAATAATTCTTATAAAATAAAAATATAAAATATTGGGTTAGCCAAAAAGTTAGTTTGGGTTTTTGTAAGGGTATGAAAAGCTTGAGTGAACTCTTTGGCCAACCCAATATTTATAATTCTCTAACACTGGAAACCAAAAAAATCCGTGAGTGAAGCTACATATTTAAATAAATTTAGAAATAAACATTTCAGAAAGCTTTTAACATTCAGAAATCTCAATATTGTAAAGATGTCAATTTTTCCCAAATAAATCTATAAATTAACACTCCCCCAATCAAAATTCTAGCAGGATTTTTGGGAAAGCTGACAAAGCTGATTCTAAAATTCATATGGAAATGAAAGGGCCAAGAATACCTAAGGCAACTGAAGAAGAAGGGCAAAGCTGAAGATTCATTCTACCTGAGAACAAAACCAATCATATCATAGTTAATGAGGACCTCATGGGATTGACTTAGTTATATAAACTAACCAGTGAACTAGATTAGAGGGCTATACATGAATGGTCATCTGGTTCATGACAAAGGCAACAATGCAATGGGTGAAAGAAGAGTATTCTCAATAAACATTGCTGGATTAATAGGATATGTTAAAAATACATATATATATATATATATATGTACCTCTTCCTATACCATTGCTCAAAAATTAATTCCAGATGGGTTGCCAATCTAAAAGTGAAAATACAACAATAAAGCTTTTAGAGGAGAACACAGGAAGACCTCATTTTGATCTTGGAGTAGGTAGAGATTTCTTAAACAAGACATAAAGTACCTTAACACAGAGAATAGCATCCCTATATATACATATATATATATACAAACACACACACACACGTATCTAACAAAGGAGTAATATCTAGGATGTGTATTAGTTAGTTCAGTCGCTCAGTCGTGTCTGACTCTTTGCGACCCCATGAATCGCAGCACACCAGGCCTCCTTGCCCATCACCATCTCCCAGAATTCACTCAGAGTCACGTCCATCGAGATTGTGATGCCATCTAGCTATCTCACCCTGGGTCATCCCCTTCTCCTCCTGCCCCCAAACTCTCCCAGCATCAGAGTCTTTTCCAATGAGTCAACTCTTCGCATGAGGTGGCCAAAGTACTGGAGCTTCAGCTTTAGCATCATTCTTTCCAAAGAAATCCCAGGGCTGATCCCCTTCAGAATGGACTGGTTGGATCTCCTTGCAGTCGAAGGGACTCTCAAGAGTCTTCTCCAACACCACAGTTCAAATGCATCAATTCTTCGGTGCTCAGCCTTCTTCACAGTCCAATTCTCACATCCATACATGACCACTGGAAAAACCATAGCCTTGACTAGACGGACCTTAGTCGGCAAAGTAATGTCTCTGCTTTTGAATATGCTATCTAGGTTGGTCATAACTTTTCTTCCAAGGAGTAAGCGTCTTTTAATTTCATGGCTGCAGTCACCATCTCCAGTGATTTTCGAGCCCCCCCCAAAAAAGTCTGACACTGTTTCTACTGTTTCTCCATCTATTTCCCATGAAGAGATGGGACCAGATGCCATGATCTTCATTTTCTGAATGTTGAACTTTAAGCCAACTCTTTCACTCTCCTCTTTCACTTTCATCAAGAGGCTTTTTAGCTCCTCTTCACTTTCTGCCATAAGGGTGGTGTCATCTGCATATCTGAGGTTATTGCTATTTCTCCCGGCAATCTTGATTCCAGCTTGTGTTTCTTCCAGTCCAGTGTTTCTCATGATGTACTCTGCACAGAAGTTAAATAAGCAGGGTGACAATATACGGCCTTGACGTACTCCTTTTCCTATTTGGAACCAGTCTGTTGTTCCATGTCCAGTTCTAACTGTTGCTTCCTGACCTGCATACAAATTTCTCAAGAGGCAGGTTAGGTGGTCTGGTATTCCCATCTCTTTCAGAATTTTCCACAGTTTGTTGTGATCCACACAGTCAAAGGCTTTGGCATAGTCAATAAAGCAGAAATAGATGTATTTCTGGAACTCTCTTGCTTTATCTATGATCCAGCGGATGTTGGCAATTTGATCTCTGGTTCCTCTGCCTTTTCTAAAACCAGCTTGAACATCAGGGGGTTCACGCTTCACGTATTGCTAAAGTCTGGCTTGGAGAATTTTGAGCATTACTTTACTAGCATGTGAGATGAGTGCAATTGTATACTTTTATTAATCAATAAGACAGACAACCCAAGAGAAAACTGAAAAAAAAAAAATTGGGCATGTCATGAGAGGATATCCAAGTATCCTGCTGCCGCTGCTGCTAAGTTGCTTCAGTCGTGTCCGACTCTGTGCGACCCCATAGACGGCAGCCCACCAGGCTCCCCCATCCCTGGGATTCTCCAGGCAAGAACACTGGAGTGGGTTGCCATTTCCTTCTCCAATGCAAGAAAGTGAAAAGTGCAAGTGAAGTCACTCAGTCGTGTCTGACTCTTCTCGATCCCTAAAATCGTGTGAAAAGCTACTTCAATCCCATGAGCCATCAGTTCAGTTCTGTCGCTCAGTCATGTCCGACTCTTTGTGACCCCATGGATGGCAGCATACCAGGCTTCCCTGCCCATCACCAACTCCTTGAGTTTACTCAAACTCATGTCCATTGAGTCAGTGATGCCATCCTACCATCTCATCCTCTGTCATCCCCTTCTTCTCCTGCCTTCAATCTTTCCCAGCATCAGGGTCTTTACAAGTAAGTCAGTTCTTTGCATCAGGTGGCCAAAGTATTGGAGTTTCAACTTCAGCTTCAGTTTCAGCTTCAGGAATATTCATTCTTTCCAGTGAATATTCAGGACGGATTTCCTTCAGGATTGACTGGTTGGATCTCCTTGCAGTCCAAGGGACTCTCAAGAGTCTTCTCCAACATCACAGCTCAAAACCATCAATTCTTCGGCGCTCAGCTTTCTTTACAGTCCAACTCTCACATCCACACATGACTACTGGAGAAACCATTGCTTTGACTAGTTGGACCTTTGTTGGCAAAGTAATGTGTCTGCTTTTTAATATGCTGTCTGCTGCTGCTGCTGCTGCTGCTGCTAAGTCGCTTCAGTTGTGTCTGACTCTGTGCGACCCCATAGATGGCAGCCCATCAGGCTCCCCCGTCCCTGGGATTCTCCAGGCAAGAACACTGGAGTGGGTTGCCATTTCCTTCTGCAGTGCATGAAGGTGAAAAGAGAAAGTGAAGTTGCTCAGTTGTGTCCGACTCTTAGCGACCCCATGGTCTGCAGCCTACCAGGCTCCTCCTTCCATGGGATTTTCCAGGAAAGAGTACTGGAGTGGGTTGCCATTGCCTTCTCCAATATGCTGTCTAGGTTGGTCATAACTTTTCTTCAAAGAAGCAAGCGTCTTTTTATGTCATGGCTGGAGTCACCTTTTGCAGTGATTTTGGAGCTCCCCAAAATAAAATCTGTCACTGTTTCCATGGTTTCCTCATCTATTTGCCATGAAGTGATGGGACCAGATACCATGATCTTCGTTTTCTGAATGTTGAGTGTTAAGTCAACTTCTTCACTCTCCTGTTTCACTTTCATCAAGAGGCTCTTTTGTTCCTCTTCACTTTCTGCCAATAAGTGTGGTATCATCTGCATATCTGAGGTTATTGATATTTCTCCCAGCAATCTTGATTCCAGCTTGTGCTTCATCCAGCCCTGCCTTTCTCATGATGTACTCTGCATATAGGTTAAATAAGCACGGTGACAATATACAGCCTTGACGTACTCCTTTCACGATTTGGAACCAGTCTGCTGTTCCACACCCAGTTCTAACTGTTGCTTTTTGACCTGCATACAGATCTCTCAAGAGGCAGGTCAGGTGGTCTGGTATTCCCATATCTTGAAGAATTTTCCACAGTTTGTTGTGATCTATACAGTCAAAGGCTTTGGCATAGTCAATAAAGCAGAAATAGATGTTTTTCTGGAACTCTCTTGCTTTTTCAATGATCCAACAGATGTTGGCAATTTTATCTCTGTTTCCTCTCTGCCTTTTCTAAATCCAGTTTGAACATCTGGAAGTTCATGGTTCACGTACTGTTGAAGTCTGGCTTGGAGAATTTTGAACATTACTTTGCCAGTGTGTGGGATGAGTGCAATTGCACTGTAGTTGGGGCATTCCTTGGCGTTCTTCAGTACCCTTGCCTTGAGGACCCCGTGAACAGTATGGAAAGGTATGAGCCATCAGGAACTTCTAAATTAAACCACAGCTTGAGATTACTACTACACACTCACCAGAATGGCTGAAGTCAGAAAATGCCAAGAGTTGAAGGGGATGTGTATGCAGCATTTGGAACTCTCATACATTGTTAGAAGGTTTGTATATTGGTACATTTCTGACTACTATTAGGCAGTATCTACTAAAACTAAAAAGGGTCCATACAATAGGATTTTATTTACCTGAAGCACACAGAGGCAAGCCTGAGCCCCTCTGCGATACAAGTCAGGATGGTGGTGACATGAATGGAGGAGGGTACAAGGGTCTGATAGGAATACCAAGGAGTATCCTGAGAAGCAGGAAATCATCCTGTTTCCTGATCTAGATGTTGGTCACAGGAATGTATCTAGTTGTGAAATTCATTCGGATTTACACTTACGATATGAAAAACTATTATATGTATATTTGTCTCCAGTAAAAAGTTCAAAATACACTAACAACTCATTTTTAGAGAGGAATTAGGCTAGCAGGTCGAGACTGATGTACATCGCTAATTTCACCTTACAATAATAATGTTCCAAAGAAGTTATCTTTTTAACTCACCTTATGATCTTAGCTCTGAGCCACGTGATAAAATACCTCTCTTAACCCTAGAAAATAGCTCCTGTACTGCCCTGATAGGCGAGATGGGGCAGGTGGGGGGAATCCTTCTTCCCAATCAGAAGATTTATTTCTATAGCCTATATGTTATTCTCAAGTTCAGTTCTCCATGCCTACACTTATAAGTGCCCACTTTCCCCCTCTTGCTTCTAGAAACAAATATAACTTTCAACTAAAACAGAAGAAAATGGCCTATATATTCTAGGTCCTAGAAAACAGGCCCTATTTTGACAAAACATTGGTTGCATAATTCATTTTTCACATTATCCAAACTCATTACCTAACAATACTTATATTTTAACTGTATCTTTTTCTGTATATTTTATTCCATAGCAATGTTTTCTACCTGCCCCCAACCATTTTCTTAGGGGAAATGTCTCAAAGGTTTATTTTCATATTATAAACTACTAAGAAAGGAACGGGCTTTGAAGTTTTGTGAATAATACTCACTGAGAATCTTCTAGTATAGCAGTCATGTATTGCACATTCAACAGTTAGTTTTTGAGGACCCTTGGGGGGTCAGGCAATGATCTGAGCACTGGGGGTACAATGGGATAATGGTCAAGCATAGGTTCTGAATTTAGGTAGTCTGTGTTTAAATTCCAACTAAATAATTTACTTCTAGTGGCACCTGGGAAGCCCAAATAATTTACTACCTGTGTAAATATGATCTATTAATTCTAATATTTTTATGACTCAGCTTACTCATTTATGGGGCTTCCCTGATGGCTCAAATGGTAAAGAATCCACTTGCAATGCAGGAGACCCATGTTTGATCCCTGGGTTGGGAAGATCCCCTAGAGAACAGAATGGCAACCCACTCCAGTATTCTTGCCTGGAGAATTCCATGGACAGAGGAGGTCCGTGAGGTTGCCAAGAGTCGGACATGACTCAGCAACTAAGCACATGTGCTTGCACACTCACACACTCATACACACACTCTCACCTATGAAATAGGGATACCAGTAATTTCTCTCTCTTGGCCCTGTTAGGAAGGTTAAATGGCATATTATGTGAAAATCACTTAGAACCTTCCTTAGCAGGTGGTAAACACGCCATATGTCAGCTGTTATTACCAGAGATAACCTCATTTTTGCCAAATCGTCTGTTGACAAATGACAAACTTTATCACCACCACACCTGCCTGCCATGCCCTCTCTGCTAGACACCCCATCCACGCTAGCAAGGAAATGACAAACACATTAACTGAACTAGCAACTAAGATTGTTGTACTGGAAAGCCCTTGGTCCATTCCAGCCCCTGCCTTTTATAAGTAATGGCACTAAGGCCCAGAGATGTTGCCCCTCCTGGACTGAATCTCACACAGCTAATGAGGGAGTGAAACTGGTGTTAGACCTTGAGTCTGCACATTTCCAGGCCGGGTGTTGGGGGTGAAGAAACCTGTAAACTGGAAAATTAGAGCACTCTCTCAATTGGCTCATGTCTGATCCCACCAAAGTGTTAGTCGCTCAGTTGTGTCTGACTCTTTGTGACCCCATGGACTGTAGCCCAAGTTCCTCTGTCCATGGTATTCTCCAGACAAGAATACTGCGTTGCCATTTCCTCCTTCAGGGGATCTTCCGGACACAGGGATCAAACTCAAGTCTCCTGCACTGCAGGTGGACTCTTTACTTCTGAGCCACCAGGGAAGACTTGACTCCACCAAAGGGAGCGAGTAAATTGCACTCCTCCTAGTGGGGAAGGGGAAACCTCCCTGTAAATTGCCTATTTTTAGCCTCCGTATACCCTGTGCTCTGTGCTCTCACTCTGGCTAACAGACTGCTGTGGGATTTAAGGCACTTTCCATGGTGTTGCTTGGTGGTTGCCATGCCAACAAAATTTAACAGAAATAGAGTGTTCTAGTAGATTATTCTGGGGGAAGGCTTTAAAGCCAGATTACAGCTCTGATTCTCAAGCTTAAATGATGCAAGTGATTAACTGAGGCAAGTGATGCAAGTACTGGCACACAGTAGGTACACCATTACACTGGTGGAAAAACAAAACATGAATGCAATTAATTGCGTTAGGGAGATGAAGACCTAGCAGCAGATGCTACTTAAGTCAATCCTCAGTCAGCCTGAAACAAGTTCACTCATAATCACCTTGGATTTTAGTAATTTGTTGACAGTGTGTGAAATGATTTGTCTGATTCCAAAGGACTCTCTCTGCTCTTCAGGTCACTTACTTCTGCAACCCAGGGGACTCTGCACACACACGCACGTTGCAGACATGGAGAAGGGACAGGAATCTGACCTGCATTCCCTTCACAGGAGCTTTATACAAACAGAGGGGCCCTGTTCAGTTCTTCTAAGGTCGATTTCTGGTAAATGTAATCACCATATTTACTATAAAACACACTTGAATTCTAGAACTAGGATTTGAATCAAGCCTAACTCCAGAGCTTGGACTCTTAATTACATTGATGTGATAATTCATTTGCACCTCTCTCCCAAATCTGAGATAATTACTGAGATATTTACAGTTAAAATCAAGGTTGAAATGAGTAACAGTACCTTCTGAGAATAGAGACACCCTGTGGACTTAAGAAGATTCATCAGAGTAACTGCAGATGAACAAAATCTGTTTTTGACAAGAAAACCCAATGGTAACTTTTATTCTGGTTTCATTTCATTAGACTAGGAATATTCCAAAAGAGGTTAAAAAAAAAAGAAAAGCTGAGTCATCTGTGTCCTTTAGAAAGGAAGAAACCTCTCTTTAGGATGGGAAACCCTCCCTTCTGCTGGAGGGACAGGGGGAGGGTGTATCTCAGAGATGGGAGTGCGAATGGTAGGGTCTCATTCTTTATTCACAACCCATATACTTTTCTAGACTTAGTTCTGCCAGTTAACTCAGCACCAGCATTCTCCGCTAGGAAGTATGGACTGTCTAGGCTAGTTATTCTGGGATGACAGTTAGAATGAAGAGGTCCTAACATATACACCCGCATCTTCCTGCTGGCAGATTTTCAAAGAAGATGCCCGGCCGTGCTTCATCCTGACGCACACTCTCCCGCTCCCCAATAACTGTAAAGTCCAAACAAACCCTGCCAGGGCCTGCAGAAAGCGCAGCGCTTCAGAGGCTGGCACGCTTTCCCCCTTCCTCCCCCGGATGGGGGAGAGATCCCGGCACCTCTGACGGTGATGTCAGTGGAATCCTGAGCCCCATCCCGCTCCGCGGCTGGGAGAGGGCAGACGGTGCTCTCGGCAGCCGGGAAAAGCTGGGGTATCCCCCGCGGGACCACGGCGGTCCGGGACCCCTGAGGCGAAAGCTCTCTCCGCGCGCGGGGTCCCGGCCACCGCGCACGCCGCCCCCGCTGGCACGCGCCACGCTCCGCCCTGGAAGCCGCTTTGGTCCCGGCGCGGGGGTGCGCGGGGGGTGAGAGCAGGCCGGCTCAGCCTGATTTACGGCTCTGCTGAAAACCGCTTCGTTCCCGCAGCAGTAGCACCGTCGTGGCGGCAGCAGCAGCTGCAGCAACAAGTCGGGTAAGTGGGCATCTGCGCCCGCGGCCCGGCCCAGGGGGCGCAGCAGAAGGGGCCGTCCGGGCTGGGCAGCAGGTCCCGTCCCGCACCACGGCGGGGAGCTGGGCATCTCGGCCCCCGCCTGCGGGCAGTCGTGTGCGCACGTATCCACTCTGGCACCGGCGGGCTGGCACGCAGAGGAGCTGGGGTGGGGAGAGCCGGGACCCCCGAGGCACACTCATTTCCAGCCTGCACCTATTAAGGCAGAGGAAATTAGGACTTGTCTGCCAACCCTGTGAACTGGGGCCCCCTCCGGGCCCTTGAAACCTTGCGCACTCCCGGGGTGCATGAGCACCGGTTTCCCCATCCGGGGATGCCATTCCTTCTTCATTGCTCCCTGGAATTCTGGTACCCCTTCTTTCACGTCTGGCCTGCGTTTTCGGCCAGAGTTGGCCTCCTGTCCCCAGAATACGCGTGTTTAAACAGCTTGCTGTAGCGCAGGAAGAGGGTCCCCTCTCTGGGGGCAGAGGCTTATTAACATGGAAGCTTTGTCTACTGTGTGGGGACCACTGGTACCTCTGCTTTCAAAGAGGTAGAGGGCCCAATAATAGTACTTTTTAGCCGAGACCCTTGGCACCCTCCCTTTAGGGTCCCGTGCGTATTACATTGAAGGAACCATTCCTGGAGGGACTAGATATAAGCTGCTTGTAGAATTGGGCTGCTAGCAGTCATCTGTTGCGAGGGTTAAGAAAATAAATTTCTATGAGGAAATAAGAACTTCCCTTTACTAAAAGAGTTATTCTGTTACCTACATGGTTCAAACTTTGGCCACCCTAGCGGTCGTCATGTTAAAACAGGATCAGAGTCGAGACAAATCCATCCAGAACACTCTGTTTTAGTAAAACCTTATCTGTGGCCCCAATTAGTATTTGATACATTGGGTTTCCAGATTTCAGGAAATCTGGAGTATTAGGGGAGCATCATTATTATGATAACACTTTGATTTAAATCATCACAGCAATAATTTTAAAATAAAATTAAGGGCAGAAATCTCAGATTGGAAAATTTTCAGCTGATTGTGTGCTTAATGCCCCTGTGGTAGTCTGAGTGATACCTTCCCTAGATCTGAGGAAGGTTGCTGAGTCTGCTGTCTTAGGACCTGTTTTGACAATTCATGTGAGTTTCTCTCTCTCTCTCTCTCTTTTTTTTTTCATGTTTATCAGGGTCCTCAGTAAAATAGTGTGTGTTTTTGCAGTGACTGTACTAAATTCAGGAGGGCAGGAAAGTTGAATTCCGTGTGGGAATCTGACACTGTCCATTTGGCCTTGGAGTAATTGCTTTTACCTCCTTTCTCCAATTTCCTCATCTGTGAAAAGGGAATGATACCCATCTTTTTTTTATCTTAAGTAGGGGTTGGCAAACTTTTTCTGTAAAGACCAAGTAGTAAGTATTTTGAATTAGCCTGCTATAGGGCCCCTGTCTCAACTACTCACCTCCATCCTTTAGGGCAAAGCAGCAGTAGACAGTATGGAAATGTTGTTGGATTTGGCCCATGGATTGTAGGTTTTAATTTTTATTAGTTATTATATGTAAAAGTAATTTGGAATTTCAAAGCCTCTGTCCCCATGGAGATCAGCTCATTTCAGTAGTATTTTTTTAAACAGACATGCAAACTACCTGTTTTATTCTCCCCTGCCTAGGACTTTCAGAGTAATGCAACAGAAGGCCTTTGAGGAAAGCAGATACCCCTGGCAGGAGTCCTTTGAGAATGTCGCTGTGTGCCTGCCCTTCCGTTGCCCGAGGTGTGGGGACCATACCAGATTTAGAAGCCTGTCCTCCTTGAGGGCCCATCTGGAATTTAGTCACAGCTACCAGGAGAGAACCCTCTTGACAAAATGCAGCCTCTTTCCATCCCTCAAAGACACAGACCTGGTCACTTCCTCCGAACCCCCGAAACAGGGAAGACTGCAGAGCTGTGGCAACATAGTAAAGCAGAAACCGAGCTATGTGAACTTGTATAGTATTTCGCACGAACACTCCAAGGACAGGAAGCCATTCGAGATGGTGGCAGAGAGGCCTGTGTCCTACGTGCAGACCTATACTACAGTAGACCTGCGTGCAGACTCGCCGGAGGCACCAAGGGCCAGCCCAGGCCTTCCTGCCCCAGACACCAAAGCCGCTTTCGAGGCACATGTCAGAGAAAAGTTCAGTCGGATGGTCGAGGCTGTGGACAGGACCATAGAGAAGAGGATTGATAAACTCACCAAAGAGCTGGCCCAGAAAACTGCGGAACTGTTGGAAGTTCGGGCGGCATTTGTGCAACTGACGCAGAAGAAGCAGGAAGTTCAGAGACGAGAGCGGGCGCTGAACAGACAGGTGGATGTGGCCGTGGAGATGATCGCAGCCCTGAGGCAACGCCTGACGGAATCCGAAGAGGAGCTTCTCAGGAAAGAAGAGTAAGTGGCGTTGAAAATGGATGCTAAACCCCTTGCTTTAGACACTTCCCACCCACTCCCAAGTTACACTCCAGTGTGAAGCATGGCTTGGTTTTAATTGCTTGCAGATACCTTGCTGCAGTCTCCCATTGATATAGTTGAATGTAGGAGACCCAAGACTTTTAGTACCGTTTACCGTCTCTGCTATGGTCTCCAGCTCAGCAACCTGAAAGTCGAAATATTGCATTCCTTCTCACCTTAGAAACTGTAGACACTACAAATGTCTACTACAAGTGTCCTCTGTCCATGCTGGGATCCATTCCTGGTGTGTGTGTGTGAGGGGAGTAGGGAGTGGGGGGATAGGGGTAGTAAGTTGAATGCGAAGGCAGAAAGGGAGTGCTGGGCACCCTTTCTGTCTTATTGACAACTCCGTGTAATAAAATCAAGAACATGAGATGTTGTCTTATTCAAATATAAAAATATGGTCTAAATATAAATAATTTTTGCTTCTTAGCCATTTTGTATTACTTGTCCGTGTTAATTAAATATTTGTAACTAAGAATCTATTAATAATAATTTTTACTTAAAAGAAGCAGACATTAGGAAACCCAGAGGGAGCATCTGAGATTGCCATACTTTTATGATTTAAGTTTGAGAATTTTCTTTTTGAAAAATACTAGACTAAGTCATGCCTGCTTGCAGAGTTGACACTGGTTTTTACAAATTACAGGTGATTGGAGAAGCTGTTCGTTTAAAAATTATCACACTTGGTAAAGCATTTCCTTATCAATAAGTATATGGATTCATCTCAAACTAGAAAAGTATATGTAACAATGCAGTGTTATATCCCAAATGCAGAATGTTGGATTTAATTTTAAATGGAGGCTCAGAATTCATAGAACCAAAGGAAGTAAAAATTGATTGACTGAAACAGCCTAAAAGGAAGATTTTCAAATAATTTGAGGTATGCTATACAGATTGACTTAATTTCATGCTTTCTTTGTCCTCTGGCACTCTTCTATCTGGTGTTGTCTCTTAAAATGTGGTAATTAAAGCTTCCTCCACTTGGTAAGAGGCTGAGAAACCCTATGTATTAAAGAGATCACCACTTGCTATTACTAAATGCTTACTGCCTGCCTAGAGAAAAAGCCTGCACTGCTCAGCTAGATACTTTTTTAAAATTATGTAGTGAGGACAGATTTGAATCAGCCACTGATTTACTTTACTCCTATGGAAATGATCTGCTTTGAAAAATGTTTCACTCTTGGCTCTTGGTATTTCCTGGTGGGAAGTTAGTGCCTTGACTTGCTATAGCACCAAGGGTGACTAACACTGCACCACGGAAGAAATGGCAGATGGCATTGCTTTATGTGCAGAGAGGAGCGTGGAGTTAAATTTGTGATATTTCTGTTTGGCGGAAGAGCAGTCAGTTTAAAAGGCAACCAAATTAATTGTGTGCATTTGTTTATTTATTTGTAGTATTTTATTTATTAAGTACACAAGTAATAATGGAGATGGGCTTTGGGGTGGTGGTTGCCTGGAGCGTGGGAAAACAACACAATGGTAGGGAGGAGCATATGGTTAGATCTAGGTTATTGTCGGAGAAGGCAATGGCACCCACTCCAGTACTCCTGCCTGAAAAATCCCATGGACGGAGGAGCCTGGAAGGCTGCAGTCCATGGGGTCGCTGAGGGTCGAACACGATTGAGCGACTTCACTTTCGCTTTTCACTTTCATGCATTGGAGAAGATAATGGCAACCCACTCCAGTGTTCTTGCCTGGAGAATCCCAGGGACGGGGGAGCCCGGTGGGCTGCCATCTGTGGGGTCGCACAGAGTCGGACACGACTGAAGTGACTTAGCAGCAGCAGATTATTGTCAAGGATCTAACTTTCATTTTGTGTTCGAGGGTGCTTTATTATTAAAAAATAACTGGTCAAATAGCTTAAATAAAAGCAGGCCACGCATAAATCAGCAGTGATAATATGGTATATAAGGTTAATCCAATGCTGTTACCAGAGGACCAATTAGAAAACTAAATATATTTGTAAAAATAAGATTTAACAGGGTGAAATTGTATGTGTTAAAGTCCTCCCTCCTCTTCAAGTATCTGCCCCCCCCCCCCCATTCTCTGGAGACAGCCACTGTTTAGGTCAGTGGATATCCTTCTGGACCTTTCCTATGTGCATACAGTCAAAGGTACTTTATATGCACTTACAGAGTTACTGTGTTTTCCCCAGTGGAATCATGACACATACTGTTCTGATCCGTTTGCTACTGAGGAGTACATGGGTTTTGTTCCATTTTCCTGGTATTAAAAAGTAATGTCTCAGTTAATGTCCTTGTACATATATCTTTGTTCACATTTTGGGGTGTATACCTAAGGATAAATTATGAGTTGAGTTTTAGTATGACATTTTTGGACTACCAGGGGAAAAAGAGCAGGGACAAAAACAGAACAAAAACCACTTTAAGTGAAAATTTAGTGAAACTGCCTTAAACTTTTAAACATGAGATGAACAAAGTCTTCATTTTGTTAAGCACTTGTTTGGCCTGTCCCATTAATTTCTGTATTCATGCCTCAAATAATCACTCTTTCTGTACATAAAATAGGACTGAAAGAGTGTTCTTTCCAGGAAGGACAGTGGAGCTCTTGGTCTGAGAAAGCAACTGTAGCCAGCAGCCTCAGTGGCGACAGCTAGCCCCAGCCCCACCCCAGGGTGGGGAGCAGGGCAAGCCAGCTGTCCATTTGTCATGCCAGGGTGATTGACCAGATCAGCCTGGCTCAGCCACGCTCCTTCCCCCCTCACCACTCGCTCACAGTGCTGTGCCTTCCACCAAAGGAAAGAGGTGACCTTTCAGATACGGAAGGCCCTGCTTGCCCAACAAACATATCGGGAGCTGCGCTCTCCTGTTTGTTGCTGATATTGTTTATTCACTAAGTCTCCAGCTCTTGCAACCTCATGGACTGTAGCCTGCCAGGCTCCTCTGTCCATAGGATCTCCCAGCTCAGAATACTGGAGTAGGTTGCCATGTCCTCCTTCCGGGGATCTTCCCAACCCAGGGATCGAACCCAGGTCTCCTCAGCTCTCAAGGCTCATTTGTGAGAAAAAGGAGGTTGTTACAGTCCCATTTGAAATTGACTTAACTCCAGGGACCCTTTAAGACACAGGTAGTAGATTTGGTTTAAAAAAATTAGCAGACTTCTAGTATTTTGAGATTCACATGAGGTTCTCTTGATTATGGATTTCCCCCTCAACTTTAAAATCCTTTTGGGGACTTACCTGGTCGTCCAGTGGTTAAAACACCGGACTTCTACTACACAGGGCCCAATTCCATCTCTGGTCTCTTTTTGGGAACTAAGATCTCACAAGCTGCACAGCATGGCCGAAGTAAAAAAAAAAGAAAGAAAGAAAATTCTGTTTTTCATACTGAAATAAAAGACTTAAGGGCTGATTCTGCCTTGAGGCCATCTATAGGCGGAACCAACTTGGATATAGAAGTCATCTCTATGCTGTGTAACAGAGATTGATTGAATTGGCAGTTTTGTACTTTCGTGCGAGTCTCATTGTACCTGCACAGAGAGGTATCTCTGTTTCTGGAGTGCACATCCAAGAAAGAAACTGCCCATTGTTTTCAGCCTGTGCAATTTTAAAAGTCTTACGCAAACAGGTACTGTATTTACTTGTCCCAGAATATTTAGAGCTTGTAGGTAGCACTGTCCATGCTCCGGTAAATCGACCCTGGCCAACCTTGCAGTAGGGTATCCCTTAGTTAGAAAGATAGACATGGATTGGATTGTAGCTGACTCCTGGCTGATTTGGTTACCTGGGGTTCAGAGAACATCAGTGTAATAGCAGTAACCCTAAACTTACTTGCACAGTCAGGCGCTAGCAGGGTTGGAGAGCCCTGACCGAGCACCTTTGCTGTGCCCTGCGCTGTGCTAGGGGTGTGTGTTGAGGGGGGGAGGGGCGCATAACAGTCCTTTTCCCTAAGAAGCTTCCACACTACATAGGAAGAACAAATCATATCCATGTTCAAACTCAGTGCTTAAATACAAGCCATGGTTTCAAGTTGATGAACATTAGAGAAAGGGTTTTTCCCTTGTGTTGAGGCCACACTGAAGAGTGAGGAGGAAGGGTGGGGTTTGCATTGGTAGTCGGAGGACGGTGGCACTGAAGGGCATCAGAGAGGTGACTGTTAGAGGTGGACCCCGAGGGGACTGTGTACTTTTCGTTCTGGAAAGAAACCAAGTTCATTTTACACGTCAGAAATAAAGCCTGAGACAGTAGAATGATGGGCAAAGATTTAGTAGCAAACCTGAAATGGGAACCCAAATTTCTTGTCTCTTTGCTGAGTGCCTTTTCCATTAATTTACTGTGCCTCAGCCAGACTGAAAGTGGGTTATTTGCCCAGAGCATCAAGACTTAGGTAATACCAAATCTGGCCTATTTTGGAATGGGCTTACTTCTCTCCTGTGTCGAGAGGCCTGGCATGGTGACATCACTTAGTGTCAGAAGTGTTGGGAAATGGGGAATGGCAGCATCATCAGGATAGTTATGATATGAAGCTTCTGGAACACCAGCTCAGGACTTCTAGCTTCCAACGAGGGCTGTGAACTTGGCCCTCTAGGTGTCCATGCCCAGTCAGGGTGGAGTACGTGCCTCTGCCAGCCTTGGACGGCAGTGAGGGGGACTCTGTAGTTCCATGTCGTTTCCATACTGCTCCCTTGCAAGCTGCCGTAGATATGACCTTTCCCTTCTTCCTTCATCATTTGTCCTGTTCCCAGGCTGGTGTCAGCCAGAAGACAACTCTTTATTGAGTGCCTACTGAGTGCCAGGTACTGTTCTGGGTTCTGGTCATACAGTGATAACCAAAGGAGTCCAGTTCCTGCTTCTATGACAGGAGGAGATGAGCAGGTCAGTCAGACATTAAACATCATGAGGGGTGTGTTAAAAGGGACATCCAGGGGTGGCTTGAGCTAGGACTGTCCACTTAGGTTTCTACCCAGTGCCGGCTGTAGAACGCTGCCCTTTGAAAGACAAGTTTGACTTGGTAACTTGCTTTGCACAACTGAACCCTCTTTCCCATCTTTGATCAACTACAGCAGTGAGCAGGCAATTTGGTCTCCAGACTGACCCATAGCTAGGAAGCAGGCTTAGAAACATCACGTTAGATGTAGACTGCAGTGCAACAGGGAGGTGTCTGCTCCACGTTTTAACACATTTATGTGAATGGAGTCCTCTCTGTGCAGGCTGTGCTCCGTGCAGACTTACAGACGAAGGTGGGAAACAACAGGATGTCAGACATGCCCTCTTAGATCGCTGATAAAATTTGGAGACCCCTGCCCAAATTTTCAAATTTTGTAAAAGAGATCCCACCTCTATTTCTGTAGTAGGTACCTTTGTTGTAGGTCACTTACTTGTTCTATGCCCCAATACTTGTCTGGAAAAAGAGACAAAGAAACCTCAGAATCTTTTAGTCGGTTAAAGATTTTTGACTAAAGATGGAATTATTAATAACACATTTCATGCATTCAGCAGAAATTTGTGGAGCCCCTGATGTGTCTCTCTCTCACGTCTGTCCTTCCTTCCCCTACCTCCCTCTCTGTCTGGACTGAGGGGCTTAGGATGTGGTTTTGATCTATTTAGAGCAAATAAGAATAATTTGATTTCTTCTTAAAGTTATTTTTTTTTAAGTCCTTAATTAGCATTGTATTCTCTTTGGTGTGTTCCAGGAGGTCATAAAAGAAAGATGAGGCAAAGGGCTGACCCGAGTGGAAATGTGATGGGGCTCCTGACGTGTAGCAGGTGTGGATTCCACCTTGTGGGCCCCTCCAGGGACACAGGAGCTGACCCCGAGCTCTGAGTGAGCAGCCAGGCTTCCAGCACTTGGAGGCAGTTGGCTCTAGTTTTAGGATTTGCCTCATGGGTGACACTACAGTCTGTCTGAGGTGCTCTGTGATCAATAGCTAGGCTATTTTTAACCAGGGGTATTTTTACCATTTCGTATACCTCTGAAGAGGTTCATAAATCAGTAATGCAAAATGAAATTTAAATAAGTGGGTAGAGCTTTGCCCTTGGGATGGAAGCTGTTAAAGTGTTGTTTAAGAACAGAAAAGAGGCATCGATTTTAGATCCCACCTGTATTTCTGTAGCAGGTACCTTTGTTGTAGGTCACTTACTCGTTTTATGCCCCAATACTTGCCTGGCACAAGACACAAAGAAACCTCAGAATCTTATAGTCGGTTAAAGATTTTTGACTAAAGATAGAGTTACTAATAACACATTTCACGCACTCAGCAGACGTTTGTGGAGCGGCTGATGTGTTCTGGCCTCACGTGAGGTGCTGTGGGAGTCGCAGAGAAGGAGCAGGCCAGGACCCCACAGTCCCTGGTTTTGTGGTTGATGGCATCGATGGCACAGCTTAGTCCCTGGAGTGTGCCTACCAGGCTCTGCGGGAGAACACGGCAGATCATCTAGGCGTGGGCCTGCTGGGAGCCTGAGGCTAGAAGGATCGCTAAGAGGGGCCTTGGGAAGGACCCTGGTGGAGGGAACAGCGGGTGCAGAAGGAAGCATCTGGCTTGGAGGCTGAGGGGCATGAACTAATGCTGGAGCGGAGAGGAGGTGATGTGCCTTGATGAGGCCCGAGGTGAACCGAAGGCTTACAGGATGGCCGTGAAAGCTGGAAATGGTTTGTTGACAGTAGATTACAATGGGTGATATGATCAGTGTGCCGCCCCTCATTAACAATGTACAGTTCACTGCCCGTGTAAAACGGCAGTGAACACCATGGAGCGTGAACATGCATTTCCCTCTGTCTCTACACCGGCTTCTAGGGTGTCTTGTTCACATGACAGTGTATCTTTGATTTTTCTGAAATTAACCCATCTTTAACCTACTTCTGAAGAAGTAACTGAAGGGATTCAACCTACAATAAAATGAAGTATTACCTGCTATCCTGCAAATGAATGAGTGCATGAGTGAACAAATATTTCTTTCTAAATAAAATTTTGTACTGAAGGGGCTTTTTTCCTTCATGCCTCCTTCTAGACTTTGTTTCTGAACACCTGTGCATCTCAGGATACCGATAGATTTCTAGGTCTGCAAATCATTCAGCATGATAATGAGCTTCAGGCCTCTTTCTTATACTATATACTGGTATCTTTTTCCTTTAGTATCAGATATTGCTTAGAATAAAATCATTCTCCACTGAAGCTTAAAACCTTGATTTCAATCATATTAAACCTTAAAAAAATAAATAATAAGTCAAAAATAAAAATAGGGCTGGAAGCAGCCTGCTGCTGCTGCTAAGTCACTTCAGTCGTGTCCGACCCTGTGTGACCCCACAGACAGCAGCCCACCAGGCTCCCCTGTCCCTGGGATTCTCCAGGCAAGAACACTGGAGTGGGTTGCCATTTCCTTCTCCAGTGCATGAAAGTGAAAAGTGAAAGTGAAGTTGCTCAGTTGTGTCTGACTCTTAGCGACCCCATGGACTAGAGCCCACCAGGCTTCTCCGTCCATGGGATTTTCTAGGCAGGAGTACTGGAGTGGGGTGCCATTGCCTTCTCCAGGAAGCAGCCTAGAATCAGTTAATTTTCCCAGAGCTGGTCTGCACCCACACCTGGGTTGAATTTCAGGTTTGCCCTTATCTTCTTATCTGGCCTTCCAGCTTTGCACTGTATTCTGAGTCAGTGTTGAGAACTTAAAACCACAGGTCTTTTACTCTGCTTCCTGATAGCATCATGTTGTTACTCTTTTTCTTAGTCACATTCAGCTTCCTAACTACATGTTTGTTTCTTTTAATGTCTGCTTCCCCACTATATGGGGAGTCTGCCTTACCACAGCTGGATCCAGCCTACCACCTGCTTTTGTGAAGCCCCTGTGCTAAGAATAGTTTGTTTTTTTTTTTTTTTTGAATGCTTGAAAAAAATTCAAAAGGCAAATAATAATTCATGACATTTGAAAATTATATGAAATTAAAAATTCAGTGTCCATAAATGAAGTTGTATTGTTACACAGCCTCTGTGGCTCTTTTGCGCTAGGCAGACTTGAATACTTGCAACACAGACCGTATGAATTGCAGAGGTTAAAATATTTACTTTCTTTACAGAAAAAGTTGGCTGATCCCTGGGTTAGACAGTAAGCTTCATGAGGACAGCCACTGGTTCATAAATGCCGTTGCACTAAGCCCGATACCTGGTAGCATTCAGTAAATGTTTGCTGAGTTACTGAAGAGTGGAGTAAATAAATTTAGGGATAATGGCTGCATTGTACCAGGGTTCTAGCCTGTGTTGTCCACCCTCATCTGAGTTCTGAGATTCAGGATCACTGTGTATATGGTAGGGCTTCCCAGCTGGCGCTAATAGTAAAGAACCCACCTGCCAATGCAGGAGACGTAAGAGATGCAGGTTCAGTCCCTGGATTGGGAAGGTCTGCTGGAGAAGGAAATGGCAACCCACTCCAGTACTCGTGCCTGGAGAATTCCAGTGGACATAAGAGCCTGGTGGGCTACAGTCCACAGGATCGCAAAGAGTCAGACACCAGTGAAGTGACTTGGCACGCGCTGTACATGGTATTACCAAATTCAGGCTTAAATTGAAGAAAGTAGGGAAAACCAGTAGACCATTCAGGTATGACCTAAATCAAATCCCTAACAATTATACAGTGGAACTGAGAAATAGATTTAAGGGACTAGATCTGATAGACAGAGTGCCTGATGAACTATGGACGCAGGTTTGTGACACTGTGCAGGAGACAGGGATCAAGACCATCCCCAAGAAAAAGAAATGCAAAAAGGCAAAATGGTTGTCTGAGGAGGCCTTACAAATAGCTGTGAAAAGAAGAGAAACCAAAAGCAAAGGAGAGAAAGAAAGATATACCCATCTGAATGCAGAGTTCCAAAGAACAGCAAGGAGAGATAAGAAAGCCTTCCTCAGTGATCAGTGCAAAGAAATAGAAGAAAATGATAGAATGGGAAAGACTATAGATCTCTTCAAGAAAATTAGAGACACCAAGGGAACATTTCATGCAAAGATGGGTCAATAAAGGACAGAAACGGTATGGACCCAACAGAAGCAGAGGATATTAAGAAGAGGTGGCAAGAGTACACAGAAGAACTGTACAAAAAAGATCTTCATGACCCAGATAATCACGATCATGTGATCACTCACCTAGAGCCAGACATCCTTTAATGTGAAGTCAAGTGGGCCTTACGAAGCATCACTACCAACAAAGCTAGTGGAGGTGATGAAATTCCAGTTGAGCTATTTCAGATCCTGAAAGATGATGCTGTGAAAGTGTTACACTCAATATGCCAGCAAGTTTGGAAAACTCAGCAGTGGCCACAGGACTGGAAAAGGTCAGTTTTCATTCCAATCCCAAAGAAACGCAATGCCAAAGAATGCTCAAACTACTGCACAATTGCACCCATCTCATATGCTAGTAAAATAATGTTCAAAATTCTCCAAGCCAGGCTGCAGCAATACGTGAACTGTGAACTTCCAGATGTTCAAGCTGGTTTTAGAAAAGGCAGAGGAACCAGAGATCATATTGCCAACATCCACTGGATCATCGAAAAAGCAAGAAAGTTCCAGAGAAACATCTATTTCTGCTTTACTGACTATGCCAAAGCCTTTGACTGTGTGGATCACAATAAACTGTGGAAAATTCTGGAAGAGATGTGAATACCAGACCACCTGACCTGCCTCTTGAGAAATCTGTATGCAGGTCAGGAAGCCACAGTTAGAACTGGACATGGAACAACAGACTGGTTCCAAATAGGAAAAGGAGTACATCAAAGCTGTATATTGTTACCCTGCTTATTTAATGTATATGCAGCGTACATCATGAGAAACACTGTGCTGGATGAAGCACAAGCTGGAATCAAGATTGCTGGGAGAAATATCAATAACCTCAGCTATGCAGATGACACCGCCCTTATGGCAGAAAGTGAAGAACTAAAGAGCCTCTTGATGATAGTGAAAGAGGAGAGTGAAAAAGTTGGCTTAAAGCTCAACATTCAGAAAACAAAAATCATGGCATCTGGTCCCATCATTTCATGGCAAATAGATGGAGAAACAGTGGAAACAGTGGCAGACTTTATTTTGGTGGGCTCCAAAATCACTGCAGACGGTGACTGCAGTCATGAAATAAAAAGACGCTTACTCCTTGGAAGAAAAGTTATGACCAACCTGGACAGCATATTAAAAAGCAGACACATTACTTTGCCAAGAAAGATCCATCTAGTCAAAGCAATGGTTTTTCTAGTAGTCATGTATGGATGTGAGAGTTGGACTGTAAAGAAAGCTGAGCTCCAAAGAATTTATGCTTTTGAACTGTGGTGTTGGAGAAGACTCTTGAGAGTCCCTTGGACTGCAAGGAGATCCAACCAGTTAATCCTAAAGGAAATCAATCCTGAATATTCATTGGAAGGACTGAGTTGAAGCTGAAACTCCAATACTTTGGCCACGTGATGCAAAGAGCTGACTCTTTTGAAAAGACCCTGATGCTGGGAAAGATTGAAGGCAAGAGGAGAAGGGGATGGCAGAGGATGAGATGGTTGAATGGTATCACCGACTCAATGGACGGGAGTTTGAGTAAACTCCGGGAGATGGTGATGGACAGGGAGGCCTGGCGTGCTGCAGTCCATGGGGTCGCAAAGAGTCAGATACGGCTGAGCGACTGAACTGAACTGAACTGTACATGGTATGGCAGCAGTTCTCAAACTCTTTGGCTTCACTTCCCCATACACTCTTAAAAAATCTGAGGATCCCAAGAAACTTTGCTCTGTGTAGGTTTATTCTATCAAGGGTTACTATATTAAAAATTAAAATTTAGAAAAGTAAAAAGGACAGTTATTAATTCATATAAAAATAACAATATTAAATCCATTACTTGTTTAACACAATGAAAATATTTCAAAAAACATCAATTTTCCCAAAAACAATTTAGTGAAAAGGTTTTGTTTTTGTAATTTTGAAAATACTTTTAATGTCTGGCTTAACAGGAGGCAGCTGAACTTCGTTAGTTCTGCCTTTAATCTGTTGCAAATTTGTTGTTTTGGCTGAAGTAGATGAAGGAAATCTAGTCTCACACAGATAGGTAGTAGGAAAGTGGAGAGGTACCTTAATAGTCTTTTGAGAGAATGGTGGCTATTCTGCTTTGATACTGTGCCAAAGCTTGACAATTGGTAGTTTCTCAAAGGTTAATTGCAGTGTGGAATCTGAAACCACACCAGTGAACAAACATTTCCTCCTCCCCTCCGTTGAAATCCATTGGTCTGTCTCGCCCTCGGAGTGGATATTTTACTGTTAGGAGTATAATTATTTTTAAAAGTACAAATGCAAAGTAGTTAAAGCTCTTTCTTTTTCATTCAGGAAGTTCACAAGATTCCTTGGGGAAATAAGAGGTGTTTCTGGATATTGTTAATCCAGACTGAACAGGATGTGAAAAAGGGGATGTGCAATTGTGCACACATATTATTCCACAGTTAATCACCAAGTTTTATTCCTGTTTTTATCTAATACAGATACCCAAACACAGTCTCAGTATGATGAACTTCTCCAGCCCTTTTCTCGTGTAACTTCTCTTTTAGAATTAAATCATCGTTTTTTGTTTTTTTTTTCTTAGTTGATGTGAAACATCCATAAACTGAAATTAGGTTAGTATTGACGCCAGGTTGTTTGGAAAAAAGGGTATTAACTTGTTAGCTTTAGGGCACAAGATAATTGGATGAGGGAGGTTAGAAAAAGATGCTTCTTTTTTACAACATGACATAACACTACACAATCAACTAGTGGCATTAATGTTTTAAAAAGTTTTATATGAAATAAAAAAGTTTTAGATGGAACCAGTTATAAAACATCACATGATGTAAAAATACAGCCACAATCATAAGCTTCATTGCATTCAGATTTGTCTTCTTGCTTTTGAGATGTTGATCCTGTGGGATTAAGCTGTCAAACACTGATGTCTTACATTCTAAACTGTATAGCCTGAGAGCCCAAGAATAGTAAATATGCACAGAAAAAAAAAAAAAAAACTGGAAAAAGTACACCAGAATGTTGACATTAGTGACTTCTGGGTTATGGGACTATGGGTTACATTTTGTTTCTTCTTTGTCCTTTTTAAACATTGATTATGATAAATATTTATTGAGTAGTATGTGTCGTGTATTGAATGATGGAGTTAAAGCAAATAGGTGACTGAGCTTCTGGTCAGTTGGGTCTTCCACAGATCACTTTTTATATTTCTCATAATAAATGTGAAATACTTCTGTAATGAGATAAATACAGTAAATATTTAAACCAAAATACGCTGAAAAAATACACTGGCTCTTTTTTCTACGTTTTTTGTTTTGGTGGGCAAGAGGGTTGTGGGTTTCTGGTGGTTTCTCCTTTAAGTACCAGTGTGGAGATGCTTCAAGAGTCAGTTATCCTGAATATCACTCTCTATCTAGAGGGCTCTTTATTACAGGCTTGATTCCACATAAATTGAAGCCTCGATTTTGGAAAGAGGAAGGAGTAGCCATTTCCTGGGCTTTGTTTTTGGTGGTGCTTTTGAGCCGTATGAGGATGTTCCATCCAAAGTTTCTCTCCTATATAACTAAGGACCATCACAGGGCTGCATGTGACACCTGAATGGACCCTCCCTGTTTTGCTGCTGGTTAGGGTTTTGTGACTCACCTAGGAGGCAGAGCAAAGGCAAATGACAGCAGAACTTGACAATTGGCATCTCTCTGTGGCTCGAACAGCTTGGAAAGTGTACATCTTCTATTCAGGGCTCATAGGGAAACATCTGGAAATAAAATTGGAACTTAACTACAAAAGAGAACTTTCCAAAAGGACTCTTACTTCTTATATGTGAATACTTCTTAGCTACTGAAAGATAATGGAATTCTTATGGGCTCTGAGTTTACATTTGATCTGGATAGGAAACTAGAACAAGTTTGATGAGCAGTTTTTGGAGTGAATCATTGTTAGAACCAGTCTCTCTTCTGTTTGTATAAATATATAATTCTGAAAGTTTTGCAGAGATGCTTGACTCTGTAGGAAGTGTCAGAAACTTTTCAGTACAGCAAAATATGATGTAATGTATTTGTGAGAGAAAAATCATTACTAATTGTAAAAGTGGCCTCCTGACTAGTTGTGCAGCATAAAGGAGTTGGAAGTCACCACCAATTATTTGGCAAAGACCTGTGAAACTATGACTTCCTGAGCTGAACATCCATGAAGTTTTACTCTCAAGAAATTGTGGAGCTTAGCGGAAAATAAAAATCAAGTAGAGGCTGAGAAGATTCAGAGAAGGAATAGAATTTAATTGACTAGAACAAATGCCTGAGGTTAGATTTTTAAAAAATAGGATTTGTTAATCTAAAATGGAAAAGGTTTAGGGGACAATGATCAGATTCTTTAGAATCTTGGTTCTGCATGAGTAGAACATGGTCAGAAAAATGAGGGCCCACTCCTTGAAGGTTGAGAGTTCAAAGACACATAAATATTGTATCCAACAGATAGTGAAATTATTGAATTCATTTGCTCCAGTGGGTGTGACAAAACATACAAAGAGGATGGCCAAAAAGATCTTCATGATTTCTTATTGGGTGAAGCAAATCAAATGAGAAATTGTGATACTATATACCTACTGGTAGTGCTGATTAGTGTGTGTGTGTATTTGTAGAGATGTTTGTGAGGACAATTACCAAATGTAAATAGTGATGGTCTTGGGATAATGGGATTTTAGGTGATATTTTCATTATATATTTAATGTATTTGAATTTTTAATAAACAACTTATTTAGTTGTAACTCAGGGAAGTATTATTTCCATACTTGCATTAGAAATAAGATATAAAATAGTAATATAGTTATTAAAATTTTTCTGGATTTGTGAATCACAATGAATTATGTAGATGAAGGTATTTTGCTCAACTTTTTAGGGAGAGGCAGCCTGTACATTGCTTCTCCTATGTCAGCTATAATAGCTTCCACAACATACCTTGGATCTACCTCAAGATGGCAGTTCTTGGACTGTTTCATTCTTAGCTCAAAATATACTATTGGACATACACTATTCTATATGCTCTGGTGCTCAGTGTGGCATCTTGCTTCCATACTTCCCTACCTGTAGTCTTTTCTTCCCTCATAGCCAGACTTTTAAAATATAGGACAGAACTTTTCTCAGAAGCGGCCAGTGGTTTCCCATCTCATAATAAAATCTGGAGTCCTCATGCTGACCTGGGAGACCCTACCTGGTCCTGGCCTCAGCTGTCCCCCGCTTCCCTGCTCTGCTCTGTACCTGAGACCATTCTGCATCTTCCCAGCGAGGACCTGGCTTACTCTTCCCAGCTGTCTTCATGGCTGTGCTTGCTTCCTGGTGTCCATTCAAATGCTGCCCCATCCAAAAGGTGGATGTCTTTGCTGTCTACAGTATCACTTATTCCCTTCCTTCCTCGGTCACTCTCTGTCCCTTGCACCCAGTTTCCATTTCCTCCTTAGCACTCGTCACCTACTGACACATATGTTTATTTTATAGTGACTGTCTTCCACTAAAATGTAACCTCTCAATGCAATCACTAACATGGAATTTCATGTCTTTCATCATGGCTGTGGCCATACCACGTAGGGCAGTGCCTGACACAGAGTAGGCTCTCGGTAAATATTCATTGAATGAATGAATTCCTATCTCAGTCCCCCATTTTGTGTTCTGACATTTTTGCCTTGCAGAGAGGTGGTTACGTTCAACCATTTCCTGGAAACAGCAGCTGAGAAGGAGGTTCAAGGAAAAGCTCGGCTCCAGGACTTCATAGAGAATCTGCTGCACCGGGTCGAGCTAGCGGAAAAGCAGCTGGAGTACTATCACAGCCAGCAGGGGGCCGGCCTCTGCGGGGACTCCCGTGAGCACGCGGTGAGTCCTGCAGGCCGGTGTGAGGGTTGTGATGCGTCAAGTGGGGTCAAGGGCCGAAGAAAAGCGTGCTGGGGGATGTCTTGCAGGAATTTTCTAGGCATCATTTGAAAGCATTGCCCCAGCCACACCTGTGTTGCGGAAGTGATACAGGTGAGTCTAGGACACCTGGGAGTAAGTGAGACCCTGGATGCGCAGTCTCCAGGTCTTCACCTCCAGCTCCACATCAAGCTGAGGTGGTAGAAATACTTTTATGTTGCAGCTTAACAGTTTGAAGTATCCAAAGAAATCATTTGTCCCAATTATGTGTCAGGTGGATAGGAAGCTATTAATATTATCCTGTTTTTGAGCTCGTCAAGGAATCGTCTGAAAACCTTCATGCTTCATAGTTAGCGAAAGATTTAATCACTTTTTCCCCCCTTAATAGGAAGGAAAACACTTGTTGGAAGTCTCTGTAGGTGAAACATTCTTTAAGTAGATTTTCAAAAAGATTAAGCAAAATTCCCAAATGGTATTCTATAATAGGATTTTGCATACAATTTTACATATGGTAGCAGGGACTTAAGAAACCCCCAGAGCCCAAATGAGAACCCTGAGTATAGATGAAGGCCCACCTGTCATAAGTGGCTTGATCAAGGTTGCCTGGTCTCTTTGGAGGGTTGGTGGGAGGTGGGTGGTTTTCAAATAAGCACACTTCAGATGAGGGATGTGGGTGGTCACATTCACCGTCTATACAGTTTCCTTGATGGTATAAACAACAAAGCCAAAGAATGGATTTTTGAAAACCTAAAGTGGTTTATTTATAACATTTTCATTATCAATTGAATTTTATTTACGCTTACCATCTTCTCACAAGATTTAAAAATGATTCTTTTACTAACCCCGAAATGAGGAAAAGAAAAATAGGAAACATTTATGCTAACCAAAAGATTAGTAAGGTTGCTGTTGGTTGATTGAGAAATTTAGGCTGAGCAGTCTGGAAGCCAAGATTTAACAGGAAACATGATTAAATAAACAAGGAGTGAAATGAAAGGAAGACCAGAGGGAGAGACACAGATAGCTGGAAAGTACAGAGACAAGGAGGAAGGGAAGAAATGAAGACTTACACAGCGCTTACTGTAGTAACATTCACTCAGCCTTACAGCTGTGCAGTTGTGCAAACAACTGTGCAAGCAGTCAAGAACAAAGTTGACTGGAAGGAAGTCAGTGTGTTATGCCTGTGAGCTTTCGGTAACTGTCATCAAAGCAGTTTTAGCTACCTGATGTATTTGTTATTTTCTGGGCAGGTGTCTGTGGTCTCCTGAGAAGGAAGCTTTATCCCCCTCCTTGGTTCCCTAGTCACCTCCTTGGGAAACTACGAGAGTCCAGTCATAGACAGAGGGACACTCTGAGCTCTTCCCTGCCTCCTCCTTCCACTTTGCCCTCTCTCAGGAGGAGGGTGTGGCATGAGATCATGGAGACCAGATGGGAGGTGAGCTTGCCTGGCTTCCAGATCATTCCCACCCTGCTTCTGACTGGGGGAGACAGTTGGTCTTCCTGGGCTCATCATTCTCCCATAAAATGAAGCAGTTGGACTAGACGCTCTATAAGGGCCCTAAACTTCTCAGAGTCTCTGACCATCACCTGACTTTGGTGGTTAGGAGTTCTAAAATTAAAATGTAGCCATAATATTTCCAGTACCTAGGCTTATAAGTAATGCAGAGCTACGAAATGTATAAATTTTTATTGTACAAAACTAAGAAGTTCTTACAGAAAGAGAAAATAATAGAAGGCAAGGAGAGAGAAAGGAAGCCCATGAGTTCTTGCCTTTATTTGTATCTCTGTGTTCACTTCCTCTGCTCACTTTACTTTTCCAGCTTGGAAACTGAACACCTTTTAAAAGACATAGCCAGTCATTAGTTCTTACCTGCTGTATCATATAATCAAAAGTCAAACAGCATCCCAGCTCTTGTAGTCAAATGTATAGATATAAAGTTATATGTGTGTGTAGGTACACATAATGTATATATGCACACATGTACACATAAATATATGTATACATGTACGTGCAAATATGGTAGGACATGTAATAGTAAATTTTTATGTTTTTGTTCTTTACGTCCCAAACATGACACCGTCTGCCTTTTTCAGATTTAATCCACATAGGAAAGAACTTAATTCAAATCAAATAAAATACAGTTGAGATTGAGTGGGAATTTAGAAATGAGAGCTGTGTGTAAGTAGGGCATGATCAGGCTGGAGTGAGGTAAGCTGACTTTTGGAGGGAGGACACATCACCCTGAGAGGTGTCAAGGATGAGATGCTTGATTTCTGAAAGAATGGGCAGATGTGGTTTTCCCTGTTTTCACGTATAGTCCTCTCAGCTCTACTTTGGGCCATAATGTGCCATGTTATGAGACAGTCTACGAATCCTAAAATAATTTTTCCTTTTAACTTAGTCTATTTTACATAATAAAATACATTTACCATGTCTTTGATGTAATTTAACTACTCTATCTGGCCATGGAAGAACTTGGAAGCTTTTAGCAGGATAAGCTATGGGTCATATCTGTAGTAACCTGTTTGGTCCAGCTTAGAGAAGGTGCAGGCCTCTGGAGCCTCAGCTCTGCCTGGGAGAGCATCTTGCCTGGGTGCACCCCAGGATGGAGCAGAACTTTCAACTCCTGGCACTTAAACTCCCTCCTTTAGAACCATGGAAAATGCCATCCCCAGCCTGGCTGGCTCTCCCCATTTCCACCAACGCTGCTCTGCAGAAACAACACGGCAAACATCTCCCTTCTTCCCTGCCTCCCTCCCTCCCTCCCTCCCTCTCTCCTCTTCCCTCTTTTTCTCGTTACCCCTCCAGAGAGTAATGACATCTTTAGATTGATGTGTACCTCGATTCTTTCTAGCTTTAAGATTCTTTTGTGCGCTAGAAAAATTTCCTTCCCCCTCGCAATTAGCACCTTTTCTGAAATAATGTTTCAGCATTAATCCCCTTGAGCATTTATGTTCTTTTTCACCTCGCTGATTTCTAAAAATGCAATGTGCTTACTCAGATAATTTGTCTGTATGCTCTGAAACATGCTGTCGAATTAGACACAAAGTGACCTAATATACCATCTGCCAGAATTACTCACAGACCTGCTCAAATAGAAGGTCATGAAATAGCTTGGATAATCTTATTTTAAGCATTGTATTTATTTCCTGCAGGTTGCTAAATTAGTGCTAGCAGTAATTCATTTACCTTATTTATTGGGGACACAGCGCTTACTGGGTGCTGATGAAACTGCTGTGAATGAGATCGATGAGGTCCCTGGTCTCAGGGAGGAGGGACATTCAATAAGCAAACACATAAGGAAGATAATTCCGTATAGTGAATAACTATTATGAAGAAAAAAGTAAGATGACATGTTTGAGATGGTCACTTTAGCTTTAGGAAAAAGCTTTCGAGAAAAGCCCCGCTGAGAAGGCAGCATTTGCATGGGGACCTGAATGGCAAAGAGGCAGTTCTGGAAAATTTGGAAGTGGAACATTCTAGGCAGAGAAATAGGAAGTGCAGCTGCCTCAGGAGGGAATAAGCTTGGCACATTTGAGTGGCAGGAGGTAAGTTGGAAAGGCGGGAGGGGTCCAGATCAAGCAGGAGCTTCTTGGTCATGTAAGGAGTGTGGATCTGTTCCATCACACATAGGGAAAACCACTGGAAGGTCAATGGCACCCCACTCCAGTACTCTTGCCTGGAAAATCCCGTGGACAGAGGAGCCTGGTAGGCTGCAGTCCATGGGGTCGCTAAGAGTTGGACACGACTGAGCAATTTCACTTTCACTTTTCACTTTAATGCATTGGAGAAGGAAAAGGCAACCCATTCCAGTGTTCTTGCCTGGAGAATCCCAGGGACGGGGGAGCCTGGTGGGCTGCCATCTATGGGGTCGCACAGAGGCGGACACGACTGAAGTGACTTAGCAGCAGATTTATGTTTTAGCCAAATCACTCTGCTTCTCTGGGGGAACTGATGGAGGGATGCAAGAATAAGAGATGGGTTATGTTGTGGCCGGTGAGAGGGGACAGCAGCTCAGATAGAGCCAAAGTAGAAATAAAAAGCATAGGGTATGTTTTTGGAGGAGAATTGACAGGACCAGTTGGCCTGGATGAAGGATTAGATTTAGCTGGTGAGGGAAACTGAGGAGTCAACAACAGATTCATGGTTTTGGCCTAAAAAGTTGGGTATATACAGAGAGCAAAATTGGAGGAGGGCTAGGTTTCCAGTTTCCCAAAACCTGTTATAACCTGAGACACCATGTTTGTGCTTTAGAAGTACTTAGATTGGCTCTCAGTACAAGGTTATTTATATTTTTTTCAACCAGAAATATTGACCAGGGCCTCTCTTGATACCCATCGTCACACCCTTCTCTCCCTAAATAAAAAGACAGAGTAGTTGGACCAGGAAAAAATGGAGGTAGGTGGATTGACTGAGTGGGAAGAGCATTTCCATCTGCCTACAGCTGTGGATCCAGAAGGAACACTGGCCTCTTATGTTCACAGGGAGGAGAGCAGAGGAAGTTCTTTGGTGCCTGTTATCACAGGCACCACCTCCACCCACAAACCTCATAATCCGTCAGATCGCTGTTGGCCTTTTCCCCAGTAAGGGAACATGTGTATGTGTGTACATGCGGGCGTGCATGCACACGCGTGCACACACACACACACACACTTTTGAATAAAATTCCAAAGGGAATTATGTACCCATATGCAGCAAATCATCACATTATATGTTTACATACACACATAAAGTTGAAAACATTTTGTTATATCTCAATAATGACTTTTTTAAGTAGGAAAGTATTTAAAGGAAGAAAAACCCTGTACATTTTTACAGTTTATAGATACACTGAAATCCATTCAAGGAGCCCAGCTGATTGGAGCAGGGGGCATGGGCAGACTGGAGGAAAGAGAGTAGAAATGCTGATGTCTCCAGGGTTCCCAGAAACTGCCAGTCAGGTGTTTGCTGGAGCCATCTGTTCCCCCTTCTTTGTATATTACAAGACCTCAGGACCCTCATGCAAGGAAGGTGCCTTTTTCTGTTTACATTTACTAATCCCATGCCAAACCCAGCCAGCGTGGACAGGGTTGGCAATAATGTAACATTCAATTGTGTCCCAAGGCAGAAGGCAGGAATTCCATCTCACCCTCTTGGGCACCAAGAAGTCTGTTTAAGAAACCTTTCTGATTTGCCGCTATCTACGGCTTAAGCTGCATACAGAAAACTTGGAGGAAGATCCTGCTGTGTCAGGCTTGGTTTTTTGGGTGACTTGAGTATAGCGGGGGTAGATGTTGGCCATACTGGGCCAAGATGGCCCTTTCTCCACATTCTCTTTGTCACCCTCTTCTGTCAATCTGCCTGTTAATGTGACAGCACTTCTTTTAGTTGAAGGCTGCATGCGGGAGGTTGGGAACTGAAGCTTGGGAATACACTGAAAATACACTTGCCTATAAAGTGTTTGGTGACATCTGGAACACAAAATGATAATTATTAATTTATTCTGCAAATGGTATTCTGAGCCCAGCCACAAAAGTGCATGCAGATATCTCATTGAGAGTGGAAAATTATCTCAATGATAGATGGCCCAGGACAGTTGTGGAGTTGGGTTTCCGTGTGCTCTCATTTTAGAAATGATGTATTTTAGGCAATAAATATTTTGTGCCAGTTTTCCCTTTAGTTGATACACTGTGACCAGTCATAGCTGTGTAAATTAGCTGCAAATACAGCCTGAATCAATCAAGAAATAATGGCACATCATTCCAGTTTTTAAAAACATGTTTCTTCAAATGTTGTTCTCTTGAGGGGCTGTTTAACTTTTTGAAATTTTTGAGATCTGCTGATACTGGCTTCTTGGAATTCTGAGAACAGGGAGCCACAGAGGCTTCCTGAGTAAGCAGAGCTGAGCACGAACTGTTCTTGTTCACTGCAGTGATGGATGGTGCCATGGGCTGTGCTCCTGATAACAGTCACTGGCTTCCTTAATGGGAATACAGTTTCTTAAAAACATAAGGAGGATTTTTATGAAACCAAACCCAACCTTTAAGTGAAAGTAATATTTTGTCTTATTTGTTTTCCTTCAGCTTACAGATATCTCCTCAAATAGGAAGCCCAAATGCCTGTATGTATGTCTTTTTACACTTAGACCATTTGATCAATGCCTTCCTGTTGCGCTTCTTATGGTATCTATAATGCAAATGTATTTGATAGCGTCAGGTGAAAATTTACCTGCTTATTTGCCTTTCTAAAAATGTGGATGTGACTTTTATGCTAATGGCCTATGAGTATACGGCAGTATGATAGTACTACAGGAGCCTTTTTAAAGTGTTGTGTGATAGAACTTTCTCGTATTGTGCTATCGTGTAGTCATAGTGCTATTAATGTAGTTTGCACACTGATATATATATATATTTTATACATAAATTTATACTGTGAATCATATACTTTATGATAGCTGTACTACAGATTTGTGTGACTCACCTAGAAGTCACTTAAATAGTCAAAAGGTATAGGGTCTGGTCTCATCTTCTCCATAGACCCACTGTGTGTTACCCTCAATAGTCATTTAGGTTTTCTGTGCCTCAGGTTCTATCACTGGCAAATAAGACTAGTAATATCTCCCTGGGAATTTAGTATCATGAGATCATTTTCATGAAGGCCATCGTGTCAATGTGGAAGGAAAAGAATCAGTGTACAATATATTACTTGTTTTACTGGTAGCGTTATTGCCACCTTAGCACGTAGAAGTGATTGTGCCATGAGTAGTTTTTATTCTTTTAAGGACTTAAATCTTTCTGCTTATCTACCTCCTCCCACAACCATCTGTAGAAGCCGAGGGCACCTGCATTCTGTGTGTAACCACCCTGATCTCAAGACCCATTTCCATCCAAAGGGAAGGATGAAAAAAGCCAAGGATGACAGAGCCAGCATGCAGCCTGCTAAGGCCCTGCATGAGCAGTCCGAGTCGCCGAGGGAACTCTGCAGACCAGCAAAGAAAGGGGAGCCTCTGGGGTTTGGCCGGAAAGGCAACATCAGACCCAAAATGGCCAAGAAAAAGCCGACAGCCATTGTGAACATCATCTAAAAGGGTGGGTGGTTCTGGACCACATCACTGGGCTTTGGGAAATATGTCCTAGGGGGCATCAGTAGTGTCCTTTTGGACACACTGCCTCATAAAACATATTTCATGTCAATGTGGGCATTGACCTGGATTAACCAGAATTTAACAAATGGGAATCTTGGTGAACCAGGCTTTTTTACAAGTCCCTTTTGGAAGCAGGAGACAGATTACAGAATTGTTTTTAAAATAATGAAATCAGTCTTATTCCAAAGTTTTAGTAAAATGAAGCTAGCTCCAGCTCTTAAAATAATTGGCCCAGTAAAGTTCTATGAAATAAAAATATTTTTGTTTTTAACCTCACTGTCAATTAATTTGGGAGCCTCCAAAATAAAGCTTCTTGTTTCCCTGGAAATTCTGGTTAATCGAGATTCCAGTGTTTGGGTTGCTTCAAGAACTCATTCCGTTAGACTTCAGTTGTCATCTCGACAGACTGTTTTCCAGTTTGTTCGATTCAGGTTTTTTGTTTCCCTGGATTTTCCTTATTTTGGTGCCTCTCTGCTTTCTTCCTTGGCTGAGTATTCTGCACTCTAAGACTGTGCTGTCAGCCTCTATCTTAATAGCTGCTTCTACTGCTGAGGTTGGGGAGGACAGTAAAGCCCTTATGCTCAGCACCTATCGGCAGTTCAGGGTCAGAAAGGTTGGAAACCCGTGGACTACACATTTAGTGCATTGCGAGCCATCCAGGAGACCACAGATGTTACTCAGCTCTTTCCTAAGACCTGCTCCCCCGGGGTGGTGGAGGGAGGGGTGGTTTGTTAGCGGCCTCTCTGTCAGCTATAGGCATGACTTTCTCCTTGCTGGCCTGACTTTTCCATCTCTTGCTGCTTCTGTGCCCTTTTATGACTAAAATACACTTTCTTACCTTTCAGCCGAGTATCTGATGTATTTGTTGTATATGGCTTTCTAAAGTGATTTCTGAAATAAACAATGCATGTGGGATCCAGAATCTGAAATCATCTCTCTGCCTCCCTAAAATGGCCTTTGTTTCCATAAAGAACCATCTGTCATGAACCTCCTGCTTTATAGTTTCCTTCAAGAATAAATTTCTGTGTTAGTTTTTAAAATTTAGCAATATCATCAGGTCTCCTGCAGAGTTTATAAGTGCTGACATTCCTTTGGAAACAAGAACAGTTATGTCCACAACTACATACATATATATATATATATATATATAACAAATACAAAATGTATATGTCAAGTATATTAATAATTTATTTTTAAATACTCATGAAAAAGCTGTATGTTTGTGGTGGGTGATTTTTAAACTATGTATGTTCATGTAAATTGAATTCTCTGATTTTAGAAATTAAAGCTTAACCTAATTAACATTAGTAGGATTATGATTGTTACTGCATTAAGCATCAGATTAGCAGTGCATTAAAAATAGGTAACAAAACAATTACGTAAAATGCCAGTAAATTGAAAAGTGTAATTTATACAAATACTTTGAGCCTATCATAGTAAAACTGTTGATTTTTGAATCTTCACTTGACTTTCAACTCATGGGGATAGGCCCTTCACTTGGTGTATAGGCAGCTATCAAGTGATAAAAAACATTGCTGTGAATATTACTGTTAGGATGACATGGTAAAAACTGTAATGTTAAAAATAACTATTTATTTGGAGAATTAACTTCTTCCAAGGTTATTTATTATTGATGTTTATACCATGATTGCACT
This sequence comes from Capricornis sumatraensis, assembly GCF_032405125.1. Classification (NCBI taxonomy): domain Eukaryota; kingdom Metazoa; phylum Chordata; class Mammalia; order Artiodactyla; family Bovidae; genus Capricornis; species Capricornis sumatraensis. The sequence goes on along the minus strand of NC_091078.1, from coordinate 26,713,206 downwards.
CACCTTTTACATACTAAAAATTTGACTGGTTTGTTGTATTGCATGCTCTTTGTCCCATAATGTGTGTGTGTAATGACAGTAGTTTGCTTTTAAAGGTAGTATAAGCCAGATTTTTTTCCCATTTTATTTAATGTAACTTACGTTTTCAGTTTTCATTTACCATGCCTTGAGGGCATAACAGCTCTCTTTGACAGTGGTACCCAGTGATCTTCAGAAAGCACCGTAATGTCCTATCTACTCTGTGTACATTATACAAGACAAATGATTTGAAGGTTTATTATATTAAAATTTTTTTAAGTTGTAACTAAATTCTGATCCTTATATAAGGAAATGCATTATGTATATTGTGCTTCCTTAGAGACATAAATTTGGTTTTGAAACATGCGAGCCACCTCATTCTAAGGGATATCCCATTTACCTGCCATGGCCTAAGCATTGTGCCATGTCCCACTTGGGTGTTATTTTTAAATGCATTCTTTGTCCTCATGGGTAGTCAACCTCAGAGTTGGTCTTTTTAAGAAATCACCAAAGTTTTCTAGGAAAACATGTTAGAGTTTAAACTGAAGAATGGATCTAATTTTATTATTTGTTTTATAAGGAGGAAGTATTTTGTTTCAACTTGCTTTCATTCTCTTTTCCCAAACTAGGTTACAGATTCTTAACTGAAAAGTTCAGACTACTTAGACACTGTTTTCCAGTATTCTGCAGGGTCATTTTGTTGTATGGAAGTTGGAATATTCTGTTCCCAGATTTTAAATAAAGGTTTTTAGATTATGAAATATTATAATAATAAAACTATATTTATGACTAATGTGTTGGTATGTTTTGTCTAGCTGAAATGTTTCTGGGGAACCAAGCTGGTTCTTCATGAATAAGCTGTTCATTGTACATGTAAACACCATGATTTTGTACCTGTAAGTTTTGTTAAGAGCTTAGCTGGATCGTTTTTGTTTATCACAATGCCTCTATCCAAAGGTTCTTTTTACGTATGTTCACACTGAGAAGTCCTCATTAAAAGCTCATTTGGCACTTTTCTCCCATCTTCCTCCACAACCATGAGTAATTTTCCTACAAGGTATTTTTAAACTTGTCAACTCTTAGCAGAAACCATGAACAGATTTCACAGTGTGTATCTCAGATGGTATGTGCTATGCATCCTAGTCATTATAAGGCTCAGAAAGTGATTAGGATAGTTAACAGAGTTGTGTCACAAGTAGAATTACTCAGCCATGGTCTTTTAAGAACCATGGAATTAGGAAAATGCAGGGGATTCCATTTGTTCAGGAGCTGTTAGAGCTGTTAGGGAGATGACTTGGTCTGTTCTTAGGCTTACTTGTGTTGAAGTTAATGGGTTCACCAGGTTATAATGCTCCTGAGAAATAACTGTGACATTCTTGATTATCTATGGCCATTAGAAAACATAAATAAATCCCCGTATCTCAATTCTGTTCAGTCTGGGCCCTTGAAAACTGAATTCCAGAGATGGCATGCATGCAGGAACCAAACACAATCCCTGGAAACATTTCAAATATTTAAAAGGGTGGGGGACTTCAGAAATTGTTTTTCTTATGGTGAATTTTTTTCTTTTCTCTTTTCTTTTTTTGTCCGTGTTCTCTATAAGTAAAAAATGCACACATCTGAATTTTTTATTTAAGAAAAGGATCTTCAGCCTGTAGCCCAATGATATGTTTACTCCGGGTTTGCAGCCATTATTCCATACCAGAAATGAATTTCTTCCATTCAAGGAAGCTCATGCACAGGCAAGACCCTGCCCACCCTATAATGGCTATGCTATGCTATGTTGCTTTAGTCATGTCTGACTCTTTATGACCCTAGCCGACTAGGCTCCTTTGTCCATGGAATTCTCCAGGCAAGATTACTAGTGTGGGTTGCAATGCCCTTCTCCAGGAGATCTTCCCAACCCAGGGATCGAATCCACATCTCATTATGTCTCCGGCAATGACAGGCGGGTTCTTTACCACTAGCTGCACCTGGAAAGCCCCACCCTGTGACAGGGATGCTGGTAAATAAATTTTGTGTATGTGCAGGCAGGTGTCTGGGATGGTGAATGAGAGCTTTGGTACCCATGTGCTATGAGGAGAGGAGACACAGTTGCTGCCCTTGAATATCTGAAGTGTTGTCATAAGCAAGAATACTAATTTTTTGTGGCTGCAAAAGACATTACTAAGACAGTGAGTGGCAGTCCTGAAGAAGCAGATATTAAGTCATTAATGGAAAAATGTCTGAGTGCAACATGTAGTGGGTCACCTTTTTGAAAAGTGAGGATTCTAAGACCACTTGTAGCCATAGGATTCTGTCATATGTGATACTGCCTTGTAAATATTGGCTGTGTAAAACTTAGTGTTGACATGACATTGATCTTGGAGATTTTCCCCACTGACTTGGACTTTTAAAGGTTTCTGTAATGCATATACAGATTATCCTCATAGAATGCTCTTGAGGGAGGCAGGGATGAGGTGGTATCACTTGATTCTCTTAGCAGATGCAGGAACAGCAGTTAGGGAAATTAGAGAGATACATGTGGCAGTGTTACCTCAGTCAGAACCAGGCACTTCCCAGGAAGCATCTCACCTTGCTAAAATGTCGTTCCAGTGTTTAAAGAGAGGGTACATTCCTTGTTTACAACATGGCTTCTGAATGCAGGCCAACCACTTCATCAGTAGAGTCAACAGCAATTCTGTCCAACACTGGGAGAGAAATTGGCACCGTTGGACTTGGTAAGAGATGGTGCAGTGTGTCAAGCTCCAGCAATGTGCCCTCCTCAGGCATTTTTTTCCTCAGCCATCTTTCAGATAGTTTTGATGATATTTAACTTTCATCTTTCTTCTTAAGGCAAATTTAAGTCACATACTTAAGAAGGTGATTTTGTCATATTTAACAATGAAGGTGAGGCTTATAGTGGTTTGAAAGAGTTGTCTAGGGGCCAAAATCTCCTTTATGCCGGAGCCAGAGTGAGAACCAGAATACTGTCTTCATGAACCTCAGCTAGTGCTCTTCACAACTTTGTGCCACTCCTTGACAAGAGTCCCAGAACATGTTCTTTAATATCTGCATTCACTGATTATACAATGGCTGTCAATGTCCTAAAAGTCAACTTAGTATTTATTATCAGTTATTGCACCTACTTAATGCAAGCCACCGTGGAGGATATAATATCACCAATCCGTACATTCGACACAATCTGTACATTCCCTGCCTTATAACAGAGCCACCCCAACTTGCCAAGGAATTCCAAAGTTTCAGATTCTAAATCTGTTAAGAGCTCAGTGCACACGTTTGGATACTTCAGATTGGTAGTTTGCTGATTGATGAGAGGGGCACTGCGTTTACCTTGGTCAAATATATCATAGGGAAATATCTGATTATATGTCTCAATCCTTCCTTTTTGTTCAAGGTGGAGCATCCATTTCCCTCATTCTCAAGAACCACCACTTCATTTTTATCCTTATTTAAGGCTGCCTGTAACTTGACACCATAGCTGAAATTCTTTATGTGAATTATGTGAATTATCGCTCAGTCGTGTCCGACTCTTTGCGACCCCATGGACTGTAGCCTATCAGGCTCCTCCGTCCTTGGGATTTTCCAGGCAAGAGTGCTGGAGTGGATTGCCATTTCCTTCTCCAGGGGATCTTCCTGACCCAGAAATCGAACCCGGGTCTCCCTCATTGCAGGCAGACGCTTCACCGTCTGAGCCACCAGGGAAGCTACTATAATCCTAAACACAGAGGGCTGGTGGAGGAAACTGTGGTTCTTATTAGGTGAGGGACACCCTAGCATAAACACAAGGGAGCTGACAGGGAGTAAGGACAAATGAGAGGACACACAGCCAGTTACTAGGATTCAGAACAAAGCCCTGAGCTTGCCTGCAGACTCTGGACTGGCCTGCCTCTCCCACCCCACCTTGCCCATAACTCCGATTTGCCTCTGTCCAGACCAGCTTCCTTCCAGAGGCTCACCTGGACCTGCTGTTCCCCCTGCACCACAGGTATGCTGGGTTATGCCTTCTGCCTGAAATGCCCTTCTCTTTCTTACCCTGGTTAATTTCTACTCAGCCTTCAGATTTCCAGTAGGTTGTCACTTCCCCAAGGCAGCCTCATGAGGCTTAGACCACCACGTACCTACAGAGTCCGATGTAGTGAATCTCACCATTAGCCTTATCATGTAGAAGGAGCTGTTCATCAAAGTGAATGCCCAGTTTGGCCCAAGTGAAAGTGAAAGTGAAGTCGCTCAGTCTTTGTGACCCCGTGGACTGCAGCCCACCAGGCTCCTCTGTCCATGGGATTCTCCAGGCAAGAGTACTGGAGTGTGTTGCCATTTCCTTCTCCAGGGGATCTTCCTGACCCAGGGATCAAACCCAGGTCTCCCACATTGCAGGCAGACGCTTTAACCTCTGAGCCACCAGGGAAGTCCTTTTGGCCCAATGGCTTAAACAAATCCTGCTTTAAGGTCTCACCAGAGAAATTTTGTCAGAATTGCTGGAACTAACTATACATCCAACAATCCACTCATCCATCCATCCATGCATGCATCGAACCAACCGTTCACCAACATTCACCAGGAGTCCTGTAGGAACCAGTCACTAATGATACAGGCTGCCTCCTGACCAGATATATTTGGAGTAGCTAAGGAAGTTTTCTCAACCTTTAAGGTCAATCGCAATCACTATTGGCCGAAAGGTGTCTACATTACCCTGATTGGCCCTAGGGCTTTTGCTGTCTTTCAGGGCCACATCTAAACAGAATACCTGACTCAGTCATTCTCCATCCCATGATATGTGGCTGAACCACTCTGCCACCATTTTGCTAGCTCCAGCCTAGGCCCACAGTCCTACCCCTTCCCTTTTATGAGTGACTGAGCTTTAGCCTGACTCACAAGGAATGCACCAAATCAGATGAGTCCCCATTTAGCTTTTTTTCAGGAAAATTTAAAGACTGCCTTTTGCTGACACAGATGGTTGATGGTCATGAGATGCCCTCAGGGAGTGGAGGAAAAACCCCTAGTTCCAATCGGTGTGGACTTGGTTTCAATTGCTCCTCACTTGGTCAGTCAGTTCAGTAGCTTGTTTGTGTCTGACTGTTAGTGACTGCATGGACTGGAGCACACCAGGCCTCCCTGTCCATCACCAAATCCTGGAGCTCGCTCAAACTCATGTCCATCGAGTTGGTGATGCCATCCAACCATCTCATCCTCTGTCATCCCCTTCTCCCCCTGTCTTCAATCTTTCCCAGCATCAGGGTCTTTTCCAGTGAGTCAGCTCTTCACATCAGGTAGCCAAAGTATTGGAGCCTCAGTATCAGTCCTTCCAATGAATATTCAGGGTTGATTTCCTTTAGGATGGACTGGTTGGATCTCCTTGCTGTCCAAGGGACTCTCAAGAGTCTTCTCCAACACCACAGTTCAAAAGCATCAATTCTTTGGCACTCAGCTTTCTTTATGGACCAACTCTCACATCCATACATGACTACTGGAAAAACCATAGCTTTGACTAGACAGACCTTTGTTGGTAAAGTAATATGTCTGCTTTTTAATATGCTGTCTAGGTTGGTCATAGCTTTCCTTCCAAGGAGCAAGCATCTTTTAATTTCATGGCTGCAGTCACCATCCACAGTGATTTTGGAACACAGGAAAATAAAATCTGTCCCTGTTTCCATTGTTTCCCCATCTATTTGCCATGAAGTGATGGGACTGTATGGCATGATCTTAGTTTTTTGAATGGTGAGTTTTAAGCCAGCTTTTTCATTCTCCTCTTTCACTTTCATTAAGAGGCTCTTTAGCTCTTCTTTGCTTTCTGCCATAAAGGTGGTGTCATCTGTATATCTGTGGTTATTGATATTTCTCCTGGCAATCTTGATTCCAGCTTGTTTTTCATCCAGTCTGGCATTTAGCATGTGTACTCTGAATGTAAGTTAAATAAGCAGGGTGACAATATAAGCCTTGACGTACTCCCTTCCCAATTTGGAACCAGTCTGTTGTTCTATGTCCAGTTCTAACTGTTGCTTCTTGACCTGTATACAGATTTCTCAGGAGGCAGATAAGATGGTCTGGTATTCCCATCACTTTAAGAATTTTCCACAGTTTTCTTGACTACAAATTGGCACTTAACCAGGAGCATTGCCAATGGCTGACAACAGAGGCATTTGCCATCTGCCATGGAGACTGAATCCCTTGCCGCTATAGCTGTTGACCTTCAACAACCCCTGAGGGAGTTCAGGATGGAGTGAGGCACTCTGTGCTCCAGGGAATCTGGTGGGACAGATCTTTAGATAGTTGGATGGTTTTAGGAACAGATTTTATTATCTCAATCCTTGCATCTCCTTACATCTACAGAAGCACTAAATCCCTTCATGGTGACATCAGATCCTCATAACTAACAAAAAAACCTTTTGTAAAATGCGTGCTTCATGGTATTGAACTCCCCCTTCACCAAAACCTTATGTATTGACTTTCCTCCATGGCCGCTTTAGAGAAGTCTCTCAGACCTATCTGAGATGCTGCCTCCTGAGCTGCAGTCCCCATTTTGCCCCAAATAAAACTCAACTCGCAGCTCTCAAGTTGTACATCTTTTTTAGTTGACAGTTTGCTGTGATCCACATAGTCAAAGCCTTTAGAGTGGTCAGTGTAGCAGAAGTAGATGTTTTTCTGGAACTCTCTTGCTTTTTCCATGATCCAGTGGATGTTGGCAATTTGATCTCTGGTTCCTCTACCTTTTCTAAATCCAGCTTGAACATCTGGAAGTTCTCAGTTCATGTACTGTTGAAGCCTAGCTTGGAGAATTTTGAGCATTATTTTGCTAGCATATAAGATGAGTGCAATTAGTCCCTTTGCCGGATCCCCAGGTTTGGAAATCTGTTCTGGGCCCCAGAACTTTCACAGCAGTACAAGAACTTCTTTGATATAATTGTTCTCCAGTTTGTGGGTTGTCTGCTTGGTGGCTCTATGGTGGGGCTCACATGCTGTACCTCCCAGGTCTGCTGCACCCAGAGCTCAGGTCCCTGGGGCAGGCCACTGCTGACCTGTGCCTCTCCAGGAGGCAGGTCTGGCTCAGTCTCTTGTGGGGTCCCTGGGTTCTGGTGCGCGCAAGGTTTTGTTTGAGCCTTCTGAGCATCTCTGGTGAGTATGGGGTTTGATTCTAAGTGCAATTTCGCCCCTCCTACCATCTTTCTGGGGCTTCTCCTTTGCCCTTGGACATGGGGTATCTTTTTTGGTGGGATCAAACATTCTCCTGTCAATGGTTTTTCAGCAGTTAGTTGCAATTTTGGAGTTCTCCCAGGAGAAGATGAGAGCATGTGCTTCTACTCTGCCATCTTGGTCCCTCCTTCACTTGGTAGTCAGGTACTGTTTTTAGCCTTGGCCCCTCTAAATTACTCTGTGCCCCTCTGGCGGTGTGGGGTAAAGCTGCAAATGCTTCTGGATCCTCTGTTTGCCTCAACCTGTCTATCTGAATGTAAGGCACCCACAATAAATTGCACTTTATGGAGCTGCCTGCTTTGTTTTCAGCCACAAGGTCCTTCTCAGTTCAAGTGATGATATGACCCAATAACCCTGCTTCCCAACCTGTAACACTTTATTTGCTTCACAGCATTAATTACTATCTGAAATTATTTACTCATTTGTTCCCTACCTACCTTGTGGAAGTGCCATATTGTTCCCTGAGTACTGCCCCAATACTGATTGATGAAAATGTGTTCAGTGAATCAGTGAATTGGTTCTAGACAGAAAGTTCTTCTCCTGAGCTCTGATTTGAAGCAAGGCTAATAAATAGCCATTGATGACTGAGAGATTACAGTGAAAAGACTTGGAGGAATCCCTGTGGTATGTAGAATACATGTAGGAATCTTTGGGGTACCCCATCTGGTCTGAATGTTCTTCTTCCTTAGATGAAGGCAGTTTGTAACCAATGCTTGTCCTCCCAGGGATAACATAGGCTTCTGCAAAAGGGAAGCAGGCTAATAGGCAACCCTCCCTCTCCAGATGGTAACAGAAATATATATTCCTCAGGGAATGTATATAACAGTCTAATGCATATCTTTGAGTTGTGCAGAAATGAACAGCCCTGCCCAGGTGGAGGATGGTGACTACATGTTGACTGCAAGCACACAGGCCCCAGACTGGTCAGAACCAGAGGTTGATGATTAAGACTCTTAAAACACCATCCTGTTTCTTCACTATGAACCAATCAGAAGGAATTCATGTACCCTGCAACCCTCACCACCAATGTTGCCTTAAAAGACCCTTCCCTGAAAGCCATCAGGGAGTTTGGGTCTTCTGAGCATGAGCTGCCTGTTCTCCTTGTTTGGTGCTAGCAATAAATGCTGTACACTCCTTCACTACACCCAGAGTCAGTTAGTTAGCTTTGCTGCATGGTGAGTGAGGAGACTCAAGTTCCGTTCAGTAACAGTATCTGTGTTCTCTATTAACTCTCTGGCTAATTCTGATACACACCAAAGTTTGACAGCCACTGCACTGTATGGCTGCATTTCCCAAAGTTTGTTCCGTGGAACACTAGATCACAGAGTGTTAACAGTTAATTAAATAAATTATCAGATGAAATAAGTTATCCTACCCCAGATGGTTCAGAATCATTAAACGGTAATGTGCGTCATGAATCTCTTCAGAGGGGGGAAAGTATCTGATGCTCTCGAAACTTACTTAGCCATGGAACTATTTCTTCTTGAGAACCTGCATCTTCTGCAACTGCTACAGTTAGTGTTCAGAATATACACTGGTAAACATTTGAAAATTACAATCACTCCCCACTGCCCCCACTTCATGAGAGAACTTCAGATCTTTTATCCTAAGGCAGCACACATTTAACAGCCCAAGTGGCCAATTTTAGGTGATTTGGGGGTCACCTGAAACCTTGTTTCTCCAAGTGGTCTGTGAAACAATTTCCTGCCTCCCTTGGGAGGGTGTTAGAAAAACAGAATCCCAGGTCCCACCCCAGAGCTACAGAGTTGGAATCTGCATTTTAATAGGATCCCTGAGTGATTCATTAGCATCAGTATAGTGAAGTGGCTCTTAATGGGGCCAGGCTAGGGATAGGGGAGGCAGAAAAGGGGAACTATTCAATATGCAATGAGGCCTTTTGCTGGGGCCCCACCAAGGTGGCACAGTCTTTAAAGAATCCACCTGCAGTACAGAAGACACAGCTTCAACTCCTGGGTGGAGAAGATCCCCAGGAGAAGGAGATAGTAACCCACTCAGTATTATTGCCTGGGAAATTTCATGGACAGAGGAGCCTGGCGGGCTACAGTCCATGGGGTCGCAAACAGTCAGATTCAACTTAGCAAGTAAACAACAACAACAATCAAGAAGCAGACCCTTCCTGACATTTAAAGCATTTATCAAACAATAAACTATATAAAAAACACACATTGCAGATGGATTCTTTATCATCAGAGTCACCTAGAGAAAAAGCTTGATGATGACTCTACTGTATACAAATTGCCTGAGATTTCATTGTTGTTCTTAGGCTTCTTAGCAGTAGTGAACTAAAAGTAAAACTCAAAAGTTCCTTTGTCTCTTTATTCTTAAGAGCGTTCATCTCCACCTCTGAAATACTTTGCCAAGTGTACCACCCTGTGGATCATCCAGGTAATCCAGCTTCCTTTTTTCTGTTCATATGGCCTGTTTTGTGTCTGGATTTTTGTGGTATACGTAGATTCTCTCTTTGCCTTGCCTTCTGATTTTTAGCAGCATTAACATGATGTTCCCAAGTGATGTTTCCTTTGTATTTATTTTGCTTATGGCTGCTTCTTGAATCTGTGGCAGAGTTTCATGAATTTGTGTATTGCTATCATTCTTTATTAGGAAAATTCTTGGCCATTTTATCTGCAAATATTCCTTTTGCTTCATTCTGTGCTTTCCTTCTAGAGTTTATATGTATTACGTATTTTCATTCTGTCCTACATATCTTTTGTGCTTTTTTCTATATTTTTCATTCCTACTTTCATTGTGCTTCAGTTTGGACATTTTCTTTTTTCTTTTTTTTTTTTTGCCTCTTGGTGCAGTTTGCAGATTCTTAATTCCTGGCCAGGGATGGAACCTGTGCCCCCTGCAGTGGAGCCATGGAGTCCTAACCACTGGACCCCTGGGGAATTCCCTATTGGTCATTTTTGCTGTTCATTAGTCCTGTCTTCTGTTTCTAATCTCTATTAAATCCATAATATCACTATTTTTTAATTCTAAAATTTCCATTTGATTCCATTCAGAGATTATAATTCTCTGAAAATTTCCCATTTTAAAATTGATATTGGCTGTTTTCTTAAACATATTGCACAGATATTTTAAAGGTCTATTTTCTTGAACATATTAATCATAGCTAAAGTCCTTTTCTGCTAACTACAATATCTATGTCATCTGTGGTTCTATTCCTACTGAATGGTTTTTCTTGTGGTTTTAGTGATGTAGTCCTGAGTCACAGCATGTATAGAGTTTTTGTTAATGGCAATGGCACCCCACTCCAGTACTCTTGCCTGGCAAATCCCATGGATGGAGGAGCCTGGTGGGCTGCAGTCCATGGGGTTGCTAAGAGTCGGACACAACTGAGCGACTTCCCTTTCACTTTTCACTTTCATGCACTGTAGAAGGAAATGGCAACCCACTCCAGTGTTCTTGCCTGGAGAATCCCAGAGACGGGGGAGCCTGGTGGGCTGCCGTCTATGGGGTCGCACAGAGTCGGACATGACTGAAGCGACTTAGCAGCAGCAGCAGCATGTGTCTAAAAATTATATTGCTCCAAGTGGCTTTTCTTTCTTCATGGTGGGTTTATCCTTTCCTCTGCTAGGTTGGTGAAATTTCTTAAACCAATCAGGGGATGAACTGAGTTGAGGCTAACCGACAGTTCTGGCAAGGTTCAGTCTGCCTTGGAACCTTGTCTTTTATTAAGATATTGCCCTTCAGGATTTTCTCAACTAAATGTCTTGTGTGTTCACTGTTCCCCCTCTTCTTGGCAGGATCTCTTTTTCTCTCTCTCTCTCTCTCTTTTGCATTATGAAACAGTGGGAAATTCCTTTCTGATTTTCAGACGTTTCTGATATGGCTTGCAAGTCCTAAAGTCTTCTCTTTGTTTCACCAGTACCATGCATGCTTGCTAAGTTGCTTCAGTCTTATCTGACTCTTTGCAACCCTTTGGACCATAGCCTGCCAGGCTCCTCTGTCCATGGGATTCTCCAGGCAAGAATACTGGAGTGGGTTGCCATGTCCTCCTCCAGGGGAATCTTCCAGACCCAGGGATTGAACCCATGTCTCCTGCATTGGCAGCCAGGTTCTCTATCACTAGTGCCACCTGGGAAGCCCCCAGGACCATCAGTCTATGAAAAGATGTTAGTGTTTTAGACATTTTCTGCTTAGCTTTCCAATTACCTGCCCTGCCACTTCAGAAATTGGCAAATGTCAAATGTCTTGAGGGTTTTGCATTTGAGGTCCCTTGAAGTGAAGTGAAGTGAAGTGAAGTTACTCAGTCATGTCCGACTCTTTGCAACCCCATGGACTATAGCCTATCAGGCTCCTCCATCCTTGGGATTTTCCAAGCAAGAGTACTGGAGTGGATTGCCATTTCCTTCTCCAGGGGATCTTCCCAACTCAGGGATTGAACCCAGGTCTCCTGCATTGCAGGCAGACGCTTTACTGCCTGAGCCACCAGGGGAAGTCTGAGGTCCCTTAAGCCTTTAATTATGTCTCTATATCACCACTGCTGCTGCTACTGCTGCTAAGTCGCATCAGTCACGTCTGACCGTGTGACCCCACAGACGGCAGCCCACCAGGCTTCCCCGTCCCTGGGATTCTCCAGGCAAGAACACTGGAGTGGGTTGCCATTTCTGTCTCCAATGCATGAAAGTGAAAAGTGAAAGTGAAGTCACTCAGTCGTGTCCGACTCTTGGCGACCCCATGGACTATAGCCCACCAGGCTCCTCCGTCCATGGGGCTTCCCAGGCAAGAGTACTGGAGTGGGGTGCCATTGCCTTCTCTGCTATAGCACCACAAGACCATTCAAATCTCTGCTGGTTTTTCTTCCTCCTGGCACTCTGGAAAAATCTCAGATTGACAGTCTCTTACAATCTGCACATGTCCCAAGGAAAAAGTGATTGTAGATGCCAGAGGGCTGAGGTTCTCTCCTCTTGAGAAATTTAGATTCTTACCCTCTTTGGTTCAGCAGTTGTCTATCTTTAAACAAGTGACCTTGTCTTACCCAGAGTTTCTGGTTGTTTTTGAAGGAAGTACTGGTCAACCACAAATTATACCATCCTATGTGACTCCGGGAGTTGGTGATGGACAGGGAGGCCTGGCGTGCTGCGATTCATGGGGTTGTGGGGAGTTGGACACGACTGAGCGACTGAACTAAACTGAACTGAACTGAACCCAGAACTGAATTGACATTTTGTTTTTTTTTTCTCCCTAGTTAGTTTTTTTTTTTTTTAACCTTTTTATTTTTTATTGGAGTATAGCCAACTAACAATGTTGTGACAGTTTCAGGTTTACAGCAAACGGACTCAGCCATATGAATAAATATTGGATTTGACATTTTGATCACATAATTTCTCTGACTTTTCATTTTGATTTCACCCGTGGATGCTATTTCTTGGATCACCGTCAGCTCTGAGGCAGGCAAATCTCGCAATCCCTTCCCCAGTAGGGTTCCCAACACAGATCAAGTGTCTTAGGCTTCCATCTGATCAGATGGAAGATCACCAGGAAAAAACTATGAAATTAAAATAGTATGAGCTGAACACAGAGTGAGCCAAATGCAAGAAATCACTTTTGGTGGAAGAAGGATTATTTGCATCCATAATGAATGTTCACCTAACAAAAGAAAAGGAAGTGTTTTCTCTAGATATTTTATTATTTGAAGAGTGGTTTTCATCTGAAACATTCCCATGCTTTCCTAATACTGAATCCAAAAGCGCATGTCTGATATCTTGAAGGCAGAGCCTATTACTTCCAATCTCTTGATGACAGAAAATAGAAAAAATAATAGATTGAAGATTTTTGAGTGGGCACGGATTCTGAAATACTAGGTGGCAATTTAGAATTCAAAATAAACTTTTCCTATTCACACTGAGACTTATGAGAAAGAGGAGAGAGAGAGAAAAGGAAGTTGAAGAGACATGTAACCATACAGCATGAAGTATTACTATAATCTGATGTGCTTCCTCAAACCAATTATAAGAACCTTTGAAGACAAGGTCCCTCTGGAACTCAGTAATCCAGACAATTTCAGATGATTTGAGATCTAATAGACCTATTTTGTTAGCAGAAGAACTATTGGAAATAATATTAAAAGATGTATTTCTATTTGAGAGAATCAACCTCAATAAATGTACTTACTTTGTTTATCAAATGACCATTTATATTATTCCTAAAAATTTCTAACATTGGTGATCAACTCCTTGAGTCTATTTGAGGTAAACATGCTATTCTTTCTCCTTATCTTGTGTCATTTTTATTAATATATTAGCTTAACACTGATTATTACTGTGCATCCTGTCTAAAGTGCTTAGAGTAGTTTATTTTAGTACTTTGTACCATAACAGTCATTTAAAAAAATACCAGTAATGATTACAGTGGATTTAAACATGAACAAAATGTCAGTTTCATTTCTTTGCTAATATCATGCTTTATTCAACTAAAGTTATTTCCTACAGCCTTTACCTCTAAAGAGTTGGCATAGAAAGTAAGAGAAGATGAAAATAAGCTCATCTTAATCAAAACCTTGGAAAATTTGCTAATCTTCCTCAGAGCCATTGTATAGGAGGAAAAATAATTTTCCCTCTACCCTTGTATGTTCTTGACCGAGACTCCCTTATAATAAAAGACAGATTAACAAGAGGAAAAACAACTTAAAATACATATGCAGTTTTGTATAGATATGAGAGTCCACAAAGATAGGGGACTCAGAAGGGACCAAAGCACACAAAGGAACAATAAATTTGTGAAGAATTGACAAGACAATGCAGTTTTAGGATAGGACTCTGTGGATCACAATATGAAATACTCTTAAAGAGATGGGAATACCAGACTGCCTTACCTGTCTCCTGAGAAACCTGTATGCAGAACAAGAAGCAATGATTAGAACTGGACATGGAACAACAGACTGGTTCCAAACTGGGAAAGGAGTATGTCAAGGCTGTATATTGTCACCCTGCTTATGTAACTTATATGCAGAGTACATCATGAGAAATGCTGGGCTGGACGACTCACAAGCTGGAATCAAGATTGCCAGGAGAAATAACAACAACCTCAGATATGCAGATGATGCCACTCTAATGACAGAAAGTGAAGAGGAACTAAAGAGCCTCCTGATGAAAGTGAAAGAGCGGAGTGGAAAAGTTGGTTGAAAACTCAACACTCCAAAAACGAAGATCATGGCAACTGGTCCCATCACTTCATGGCAAATAGATGGAGAAAATTGGAAGCTTTTTTTTTTCCCTTGGGCTCCAAAACCACTGTGGATGCTGACTGCAGCCATGAAATCAAAAGATGCTTGCTCCTTGGGAAAAAAAAGCTATGACAAACCTAGACAGTGTATTAAAAAGCAGAAACATCACTTTGCCGATAAAGGAGTGTATAGTCAAAGATATGGATTTTCCTTTAATCACGGTACAGATGTGAGAGTTGGACCATAAAGAAGGTGGAGCACCAAAAAATTGACGCTTTCAAATTGTGGTGACTCTCAAGAGTCCCTTGGACAGCAAGGAGACCAAACCAGTCAATCCTAAATGAAATCAACCCTGAATATTCATTGGAAGGACTAATGCTGAAGCTGAAACTCCGGTACTTTGGCCACCTGATGCGAAGAGCTGACTCACTGGAAAAGGCCCTGATGCAGAAAAAGACTGAGGGCAGGAGGAGAAGGGGATGACAGAGGATGGCTGGATGGCATCACTGACTCAATGGGCATGAGTTTACACGAACTCGGAGAGAATGAAGGACAAGCCTGGCTGCAATTCATGGGGTTGCAAAGAGTCATACGTGACTTAGTGACTAAACAACAACTAAAATGATGAAATAATGAGGTTTGTTTAATACAACCTTGTTGGCCCTAAACACTCTGAATCTGGTGACAAGAATGCCTTTTACCCTCCTAATACAGAGGAAGGTACCTTTCACATGGAAGATTTATCTCCAGCTTTAAGGGGGACAAAAGGGTCAGAAGATCCTTTTTGCACCAGCTGTTTCTCAAATACCTTTATTCAAAATAATGAATATGTCTAAGTGGCGTGTAAGGGACATTCTGAACCCCTACACTATTTATCTAACTTCAGGTAGATGTGCTTCATCATCCACAGCCCAGACACGGTTGTGATATTTGCCTGAAAGATGGGCAGGACTTCAGAAATCTTTAGTCCCCTTCCTGTTTTATACGTGGGGAAACTGAGATATGGATTGAAAGCGTGATTTTCCGAGGATCACCTAGACAGTTAGTAGTAGGAAAGAAGGACAATCTGAATCTCTCAATTTTCTTAACCTGGAAGCACCTTGAGAGTAAGTACCAAATTTACTTTTCTCAGAAACTTACTTTTTTCTTACATTGCATCTGTCTATTTAAAAAATACCTAAATCAGATTCAGTATGTATATTGTGCATTGTATGCTACCTTTGTGCAAAAAAGGAAAAGGAAAGAATAGGAAATATAAATTTGTAAAAGAAAACAATGGAAAGATAAACTAAAAACTACAACATATTAGTTCCCTTCTTAGGGGAGGGAGAGAATAGGAAGGAGAGAGAGATACAATGAAGACTTCTCCGAATTACTATGTTTCATGATTTTGATTTTGGAACCACATGTTTTACAGAACAAAAAACCAACTTAAACATGTAAAATCAAAAATAATGAGAAAAACACACAAATAGCTAAAGGTATGAAAAATAGAAGCCAACATGATTACAGTCAGAAATAATTTTTAGTGGTCTACCTTCCAGTGGTGTTATTCAAACATAATGATGAACTCAACACTGATGAATATTTCTCATGAAAGGAAAGTCAGCAGCAAATGTCTGTATTCTGCTTTGGTGTGGTCTACTTATTCTCAAAGATTGTGTAACATGTTTCATGGCCAATCTCAGACTATGTCATTCTTAAAGATGGTATCTACTAATTCTGCTTTGGGCTGTATAGTCAGATTAAATTCAAATCCACTATTTACTACTCTTGTCACTTTGAACAAAATACTTCTCTGGGCTTTCATCTGCATATATATAAAGTGAAGCAATAATATCCTTACCTCAAGGACTTGCTCTGGGTATTAATATAGATAATCCACATTAAGAGTTAAGCATGATCTCAGGTGCATACTGAGAGCACACCAAATTTTAGCAGTTATTTAAAGAAATACTGCTTCAACAAGGAGAAATAGCTAAGAAATTAAAAGTAAATAGGTCTATTTTTATATTAAAAAATGTAAACTACCATATACATATAAAAGAGTATATATAATATATAGGTATAATTTTTAAAATAAACTCTCAGGAGCTCCTGCCTAGCTTAAAGTATAGACTATAATGAATTTTTAAGTCCTTGCAGATAATGTTCTGCAACCCACTCGTTAGTTTTGCTTATTTCATAAATTTAAGAAAATAGGTTTTACTGTATCTTTTGTGATTAAACTTTCTCAACATTTCTTTATTTGGGATTCATGCTAGTTGCATCTCACTCTGTTCCATGGTTGCATTGATGCTTTCAAATTGTGGTGTTGGAGAAGACTCTTGAGAGTCCCTTTGAGAGTAAAGAGATTAAACCAGTCAATCCTAAAAGAAATCAACCCTGAATATTCATTGGAAGGACTGATGCTAAAGCTGAAACTCCAATACTTTGGTCACCTGATGCAAGGAGCCGACTCACTGTAAAAGACTTTGATGATGGGAAAGATTGAGGACAGGAGGAGAAGGGGACAACAGAGGATGAGATGGCGGGTGGTATCACCAACTCAGCGGACATGAGTTTGAGCAAGCTCTGGGAGATAGTGAAGGACAGGGAAGCCTGGCGTGCTGCAGTCTATAGTGCCGCAAAGAGTTGGACGTGACTGAGTGACTGAACAGAAGCAACAGGGTTGCAAGGTGCTGTGTTATATGAACACACCACAACTATTTTAAAAATCCACTCTACCACGGACGAGTATTTGGATTGACTTCAGTTTTTTGCTATTAATAGTGTTAAATGACAAAAATAATACAATTTAGTAATGAGTGGGATGACTTAATTTCCAGAGACAAAGTGTGTGTGGTTACAGTAGTGGGTGGTAGAGCCAGGGTAATAATCAGATTGTTTTACCATGGACATCTTTGGTGGTGCCTTACTGATGTCCCTTGGACTGTAATAGATAGGCAGCCATTTCGTTAGGTAACAGAAATCTCGGCCATTGACAACTGTGTTCTCATCCCCAATTTCCAACCTGAGTGAGTTCACAGGACCCTGTGAATGGAGGGGAATATAGTCAACCTGAAGAAGGATCCTACAACACTGGCACAGTTATGTACTGTGAATCTGGTAATAGCCTTTCCCTCAAAAATCTGTGGCTATTTACCAGAGTTAACCCACAGATTATACCCAGATTCTTCAGGACTTACTTCTCACTGGCTCTGACCTGATACATACCACAAGGACCCAAAGGTCCTTGAGTTTTATTTATCAATAAGAGTAGAGACTTTGGAGTAGAGACTTTGGAGTTTAGGCGAAAAAATGGAATTTTATCCTACATCCATATCACAGTTGGCCCAGGGGGTCTGCAAAGCCAAACTGTGCTAATCTTTGAAAGCATGATTGAAATTGATTTAATCAGCTACTGGCAACAGCCCCACATTGGCATCCTCACCTTTGGATAAAGCTTTTGTGACAGGAAAGGCCCAGTAGAAGTCCTTACATTTGCTTCTCCCAAATAGTAAAC